>NC_135810.1:55687371-55834830 GCF_964213995.1 Mustelus asterias
CTGGGCCCGATCTACATGAGCCAAGCTGATTGGAGAAGGGGGAGGTTCCTCCTCCAAGACTTGAGCTCATTTGCATCTTAGCCAAAAGGCCGAGATGCCGCTTTTAAAAATTGCTTCATATGAAACATTTGAAGCCTCAGCGTAACCTAATGACCTCAACCAAGTGGGGCCGACCATGGGCTGCCGATCATGCTACACTTGATCTTAGCCAAAAGGCCGAGAAGTGATTGCACTGTTATTGTGAGCAGACTTAAGTTAAAGAATTCCTCAGCCTTCTTAATCGGTGTTTTCCACTCTTAAAGCTAATGGGAGAAAACACTTTGTTGTCCAGTTTGAAACTCTGTTAGGTTTGACCTTGTTGGGAGCAAATTCCAGTCAATTTGGAAATCCTGATTTGTGTCACTGCAGGTTTTTTTCATGAGTGCTCATTGGAGCAGATGCCTCTATTACAGGAGAAAGCAGAGGAAGCTGGTAAAAATTTCAGGCTGTATTGTTAGTCAGGACATGTGGCACATTAAACCTGATGCAAATAAAGTGCAGCTAGAACAAAAGATACATTTACTGTGAGAACTCACTGTCACAAAGGAGTAGTTGAGGCATTGATCCATTTAAGGGGAAGCTGGATAAATAAATGGGAGAAAGCAGCAGTGGAATATATTGATGGGATTCGATGTGATATAAACACTGGCATGGAGCTGTTGAATCAAACGCCCTGTCTCCGTGGTCTGAATGCTATGTGAGACTATATGAGAGAACGTCACAAAAGCTTCGGTTTTTGCAAGCAGATAATAAACTGTGGCGTGGATGTGTTTGAAAAGTTAGATTATTTCCTTGGGAAAAGCATTTACACAATGTGTCCTCGAACAATCACCTCATTCACTCAGAAATTACTATCACCACGATTGCACTAAACAATTTCAAATAAATGTTTGTGTTAATGTAGCAGATTGAGAAATATCACAGCAACATGTCACATGTACAACTGTTGATATGGACAGTCGTATCTAGGCTATTAACTCTTACTGGCTTTTTATGTGTTTTGAATTTGTCCATGACATAATTAATTATTTCCTTTGCAGGTGTCAACCTGTTTCACGTTGCTACCCATGAATTTGGTCATGCATTGGGGCTTGGTCATTCCAAACATCGATCTGCTGTGATGTACCCCACGTATAAACACCATCAATCAAATATATTGTCTCTTTCTTGGGATGATATCAGGGCAGTGCAAAATCTGTATGGTATGATCAAATTGTTTTTTGATATGACAAATGGCAAAGAGCTTGTTAAATGAGTGCCTATTTTTCAAAACCGAAGGTTTTCCAGTTGTTACTTCCTGATTTGTGCATTTAAGCAGATACAACTAATTGGGAAACTAAATGGACGTCTGTTGCAAAAGATCCCTAACAATTCTTCATCTTGCCCACTCTTGCAAACTTAATTTTCATAGTTCCACAATAGACGCTGCCCATGTTCCTTACATGAGAACTGATTCATCTACTTGAGGTGAAAATAACAGGACGATATCATGGACTCTATTTTCTGTCACTTTTGCTTGGGTGTCACTCTTTCCAAGACTCATAGAACATAGAACATAGAACAGTACAGCACAGAACAGGCCCTTCGGCCCACGATGTTGTGCCGACCTTCATCTGAAACCAAGATCAAGCTATCCCACTCCCTATCATCCTGGTGTGCTCCATGTGCCTATCCAATAACCGCTTAAATGTTTCTAAAGTGTCTGACTCCACTATCACTGCAGGCAGTCCATTCCACACCCCAACCACTCTCTGCGTAAAGAACCTACCTCTGATATCCGTCCTGTATCTCCCACCACGAACCCTATAGTTATGCCCCCTTGTAATAGCTCCATCCACCCGAGGAAATAGTCTTTGAACGTTCACTCTATCTATCCCCTTCATCATTTTATACACCTCTATTAAGTCTCCCCTCAGCCTCCTCCGCTCCAGAGAGAACAGCCCTAGCTCCCTCAACCTTTCCTCATATGACCTACCCTCCAAACCAGGCAGCATCCTGGTAAATCTCCTCTGCACTCTTTCCAGCGCTTCCACATCCTTCTTATAGTGAGGTGACCAGAACTGCACACAATATTCCAAATGTGGTCTCACCAAGGTCCTGTACAGTTGCAGCATAACCCCACGGCTCTTAAACTCCAACCCCCTGTTAATAAAAGCTAACACACTATATGCCTTCTTCACAGCTCTATCCACTTGACTGGCAACCTTTAGAGATCTGTGGATATGGACCCCAAGATCTCTCTGTTCCTCCACAGTCTTCAGAACCCTACCTTTGACCCTGTAATCCACATTTAAATTTGTCCTACCAAAATGAATCACCTCACATTTATCAGTGTTAAACTCCATTTGCCATTTTTCAGCCCAGCTTTGCATCCTATCTATGTCTCTTTGCAGCCTACAACAGCCCTCCACCTCATCCACTACTCCACCAATCTTGGTGTCATCAGCAAATTTACTGATCCACCCTTCAGCCCCCTCCTCTAAGTCATTAATAAAAATCACAAAGAGCAGAGGACCAAGCACTGATCCCTGCGGCACACCGCTAGCAACCTGCCTCCAATCCGAAAATTTTCCATCGACCACCACCCTCTGTCTTCGGTCAGACAGCCAGTTACCTATCCAATCGGCCAACTTTCCCTCTATCCCACACCTCCTCACTTTCATCATAAGCCGACCATGGGGGACCTTATCAAACGCCTTACTAAAATCCATGTATATGACATCAACTGCCCTACCTTCATCAACACACTTAGTTACCTCCTCAAAAAATTCTATCAAATTTGTGAGGCACGACTTGCCCTTCACGAATCCGTGCTGACTATCTCGGATTAATCCGCATCTTTCTAAATGGTCGTAAATCTCATCCCTAAGGACCCTTTCCATCAATTTACCAACCACCGAAGTCAGACTAACCGGTCTATAATTACCAGGGTCATTTCTATTCCCTTTCTTAAACAGAGGAACAACATTCGCCATTCTCCAGCCCTCTGGCACCATCCCCGTGGACAGCGAGGACCCAAAGATCAAAGCCAAAGGCGCTGCAATCTCATCCCTTGCCTCCCACAGAATCCTAGGATACATTTCATCAGGCCCAGGGGACTTATCGACCTTCAGTTTATTCAAAACTGCCAAGACATCCTCCCTCCGAACATCTATTTCCTCCAGCCTATTAGCCTGTAACACCTTCTCTTCCTCAAAAACATGGCCCCTCTCCTTGGTGGACACTGAAGAAAAGTATTCATTCATCACCTCGCCTATCTCTACTGACTCCATACACAAGTTCCCACTACTGTCCTTGACCGGCCCTAACCTCACCCTGGTCATTCTTTTATTCCTCACATAAGAGTAAAAAGCCTTGGGGTTTTCCTTGATCCGACCCGCCAAGGACTTCTCATGTCCCCTCCTAGCTCTCCTAAGCCCCTTTTTCAGCTCATTCCTTGCTAACTTGTAACCCTCAATCGAGCCATCTGAACCTTGTTTCCTCATCCCTACATAAGCTTCCCTCTTCCTTTTCACAAGACATTCCACCTCTTTTGTGAACCATGGTTCCCTCACTCGGCCATTTCCTCCCTGCCTGACAGGGACATACCTATCAAGGACATCCAGTATTTGTTCCTTGAAAAAGTTCCACTTTTCATTAGTTCCTTTCTCTGACAGTTTCTGTTCCCAACTTATGCCCCCTAATTCTCACTGCGGCTCCCCACTGGTATGTCATCCCCCTCAACCGTATCCAAAGCGGAATACTTGTTGCTAAGGGGAACGACCACCGGGGATCCCTGCACGGACTGCTTCCTCCCAGCCCCTCTCACCGTCACCCATCTGTTTTCAATCCTCGGAGTAACTGTATTCCTAAAGCTTGTGTCTATGGCCATCTCTGCGTCCCTGATGATCCTAAGTTCATCCAACTCCAGCTCCAGTTCCCTAACACGGTTTTGGAGGAGCTGCAGATGGGTGCACTTCCCACAGGTGTAATCAGCAGGGACACTGTCATCGTCCCTCACCTCAAACATAGTGCAAGAGGAACATTGCACTGCCTGCACACCCATCCCCTCTAGATACCTTGCCAGTACCAGGTAGAAAGTGCAAAAATGAATTCAACTCACCCCTACTCGCCCTTTCAGCCTAAGCCCTGTGAGCCAAAGTCTTATAGCTCACACTCTGCTTCCCACACACTCCACTGCCCACTCCCGACGCTGCCCGCTGTATACTGCAGCCTACCTTTTATACTTCACGCGCTTAAAAAACCCTTCCCAGACTCCTTTGCTGCCCACTTCTAGTTTTCACTTTAAACTTGAAAAACTGCTGTTAAAGTAAAGGCCAAAAAAATACACACACTAGCTGACTAATTAAATAAATAAACAATTCAATTAATCTCTCACCAGCACTGCTGCCTTCAATCACCCCTCTCAGCTTGCTCCATGGATCAACTCATCCATATAAACTGAGCATTTCGGATTTTTAGATGCTGAATAGTAATTGGACGTGAGTGAAGTCCAGTGGGAAGACTGTCAAACCACCTGGTAATACCTCAACTGTTTCTCTTGCTTTTTCTTCCTGAATACATTTGTGAAATTGTTCTGGTGCTGCCTTTCCCTCAGTTGATCCAATAATGCCAAAATGCACTTTCCCATCGGAATCCCCTCATATCTGTGCTTTCTTGGTGGAATTTTAGGATCTAGGGAGGTATGCTAAGCAGATTACTTTTCACCCAAATCCTGCTACAATTCCTCACAGCAGAATCTATAACCTGAGGTTGGGGGATGCAGTGACCTAGCAATATTGTCACTGGACTGCATAATCCAGATACAAGATCTGGGGACCGGGATTCAAATCCCACTTGTGGCAGATAGTTAAGTTTGAATTCAATAAGAATCTGGAATTAAAAGTTTGATGAAACCATTGTAAAAACCCATCAAGTTCACTCATGTCTTTGAGGGAAGGAAATCTCCTGTCCTTACCTGGTTTGGCCTACATGTGACTCCAGAAATGTGGTTGATTCTGCAATGCCCTCTGAAATGGAGGGCAGTTGAGGATGGGCAATAAATGCTGGCCCAGCCAGCTATGCTTATGTCTAGTAAATGTGAATTTAAAAAATAAATTTGTTACAAGAAGTGTGTTTATTGACTGATTGACAAGGGATGGCATGATGCAATGACATCACATACTCCAACCAGACCTGCAGCTGAATCTTTCTACAGGCCATGAACTGCCAATGGCCGTCAAGGTCAAAACCACCTTGTATGTTGATGCTTGAGGATGGTTTCCAGCTGCATTGAAAACATCAACAACTTAAGCCAATCGGGTGTCCATTGATACATAAAACATACCTCTGATGCTGCATTTACTTGAACAAGCAATTTCATATCCTCTTCATGGACAACCACATGCATCATGAATGTGCTGTGCAGCTTTATGGAGTTCTTGGCATCCGGAAATATCAAAGGTTCCATTCATACACACGGAACGACATATTTACTGAAGAATGCCACTATCTATGTGAATAGGAAAGGATTACACTATTCATCACACTATTCAGCTTTTGAATCCTTCAGCACCTAATTATGGAAATCTACCTCACCATCCAGACAATTTTTACAATCCCTTCATTTTAAGGCAGTCTGCATTCCCACAAGGGCAAGTATCAGGATAACCCCTGGGTAATCAAGGCCAGTGGGGCCATGGATCATACGGCCCCACTGGTGTGGTATTCCAAGACAAAATCTAATGTGATCAGTTGGATTGTTCCACCCAGAGAATCAAGAATCGCAACAGTGCTGGAAGGGGCCATCCAGCCCATCGAGTCTGTACGCAAACAGGTCCTCCCCTTCTCCCTATCCCCATAACTCCAGGCAGTTACATTGGCTAATCCACCTAACCTAAAAATCTTCTGACACGAAGGGGCAATTTAATAGGACCACCTAACCTGCATACCTTTGGACTCTGGGAGGAATCCGGAGCACCAAGAGGAAACCCACGCAGACACATGGAGAACGTGCAAACTCCACACAGAGAATCATCTGAGGCCAGAATTGAACCCGGGTCCCTGGTACTATGAGACAGTAGTGCTAACTATGTGCCATTGTTACCTCATTTGGCTGGAATTTTATGGACTTTCCCACCTGGTGAGATATTATGGTCCTGCTGAAGTACTTGGCAATTTAAATGGCCTGTTACATCTTCCTGGGGAGGTGGTGAGGGGGTGGGTTAGGGTTAAGTGATGAAGCTGTAAAATCCTGGCCATTGTTCTTTCTACAAGTTCTGAATGCCTATGAGAGAGCGAGCCCATTCCAGCCTGAATCCTCTGACCTCTATGGCATTATGATCTTTGGTATGAAACACGACCGCAAGTAACTTGGAGTTGACATGTGCTGCATGATGGATTAATGGACTTCTCTGACCAAGTCATCTCCTTCAATGCATTGATGGTGTGGTTTGTGCTGAGTACATCAACACTTGTTCCTCCTCAAATACTCTTGCCTTGCATTGGCCAGATCTCTGGGCTCATTGATAGGACACAAATCAGCCCTACAGACAGCATGTTCGTCTTTCTTCCATACCATCAATATCTGTGTTGTTCACTCATATCTGATCTGGTGCTTACTCCCAAGCGAAATAATTTAATCTCTGGGATATGAATGCTTCAACTGATTCTTGAAATTAAAGAACGAGAAATAAAGTATGCTATTAAGTGCTGACATGTCTGATGTCCTGAGAACTGGCTTGCTTTTACATTGAGGAGAAGGAGGAGGACATTTGGCCTTTTGAGCCTGCTCCGCCATTTGATCTGGTTGTGGTATCATTGCACTTTCCTGTCTCTTCCTCCAGAGGCCTTGAATTCCTTATTGATTAAAAATCCATAAAATTCAATGATCTGGCCTCCACTGTTTTCGCGGAAGAGAATTCCACAGACTAACTACACTCTGAGAGAAAACATTCCTCATCTCTATCTTAAAAGAGAGACTCTTATTCTTAAACTATGTCCCCGAGTTCTAGTCTCTCCCACAAGTGGAAACATCCTCCTGGTATCCACCCTTTCAAGTTCCCTCAGGATCTTATATGTTTCAATCAGATCACACTTCATTCTTCTAAACTTCAGTGGGTATAGGCTCAACCTTTCTTCATGAGATGACTCCTTCATCCCAGGAATGGATTAGGTGAACTTTCTCTTACATCAAGAGAAAGGAAAGAGGAAGGCAACTCTCTATAGTGTCCTGATGAACAACCTCTATATGTAACTTTCAACAGATGAAGGGATGTGGTTCAGAGTTTTAATATATTCCTTCTAGGCAACTAAACAATGAGAGAAGAGGATAACACGAAGATCAGCAGAATTTGAAGCCTGACTTGGAAGCAAGTCTGCTGTTTTTTTGTGTATTGTTCTGCTTTATTGGGATTTTCTGGCTGTGCTCGCCCCAAAACTAGAAAATCCTGCCCGAAGTCAATGGACCTTTACATGGTCCGGCCCCTGCCTGCTATGATTGCCGTGGCGGGCGGGATGGGAAAGTTCTGGTCATTGTCTCTCACCCCGCGATTTAAAGGATTTCTTCCTCATGCTTTAAAGTTAGCAAGTTTGTCTCCTCTAGAGTCTGCCATGGTTGTCATGGGCATCTGTCCCTACAAGAAGAATGAAAGAAATTAGAAGTAAAGGTGGCATGTAATAATAATCAAACATCAGTATGCAGTCTGGGACACCTGCCATTTGTACACATCTGTTGGTTATATTAGGTGGGAAATCATTTGAAATATTTCTTTTCCCAATATGGATAAGGCTGACAAAACCAATTTTAATGTCCATCTTTAGTTTTCCTGAGAAGATGGGGCTGGGTCTTCTTCTTACTGCAACTCCTGCTGTGATGGTGCTTATATAATGGTGTTGATAAGGGCTCTACTCTGACAGTGAAGGAATGGTGATAAAAGCCCAGGTTCTGTCAGCATTTTGTTCTGTGGTAACTTTAACTTTTTTTCTTTGTTCTGTATACTTCATTTCCTCTTTAGGAACCATGCAAATATATTACCAAAAATCAGCAGAACCACTAATACCAGATAAATGTGATGTGTCCATATCGTTTGATGCTGTCACCAAGGCACATGGAGAAATTTTGCTCTTCAATAATGAGTAAAACTTTCATTATTTATGTAATTATATAATTTGGACATTCTCATTGTACTTTAACTTCATTTAATGGTTTTTGGTTTTTGAATCTTGATTAGATACTTCTGGCGTACATACCAACAAAGGGCTAATCCCAAGTTGACCTCTATCCAAGATGTCTGGATCGGCCTCCCATCAAATATTGATGCAGCTTGTGAAATCCCTGACGAAGATACTATTTACTTTTTCAAAGGTAATGCAAGTTATTCTATATTGCTTTGATATTGGAGCTGAACTGAATCAGTGTAATAAAGTGAGCACTTTGATCACAGGACATTATGTGAGAAATTAAAAATAACTTCAGCAGGGACACAAGATATATACCAGTGATCAGGAAGGACTGTAGAAAAAGAGATAATCAGCCATGGATATCGAAGGAAATAAAGGAGGGTATCAAATTGAAAGAAAATGCATACAAAGTGGCAAAGATTAGTGGGAATCTAGAAGATTGGGAAATCTTTCAAGGTCAGCAGAAAACCATGAAAAAAGCTATGAAGAAAAGGAAGATGGATTAGGAGAGTAAACTAGTTCAGAATATAAAAACAGATAGCAAAAGTTTCTACAAATATATAAAACGAAAAAGAGTGGCTGAAGTAAACATTGGTCCTTTAAAGGATGAAAAAGGGGATGTAATAACTGGAAATGAGAATATGGCTGAGGCATTGAACAGGTATTTTGTGTCGGTCTTCACAGTGGAAGACACAAATAACATGCCAAAAATCGTTGACAAGAAGGCTATGGCAGGTGAGGACCTAGAAACTATCATTATCACGAAAGAGGTAGTGTTGGGCAAGTTAATGGGGCTAAAGGTGGACAAGTCTCCTGGTCCTGATGGAATGCATCCCAGGGTACTACAAGACATGGCCGGAGAAATCACAATTGCACGAATGGTAATTTACCAAAATTCGCTGGACTCTGGGGCGGTTCCAGCAGATTGGAAAGCAGCAAATGTGACGCCACTGTTTAAAAGAGGAGGTAGACAAAAGGCGGATCACTATAGGCTGGTTAGCTTAACTTCTATAATAGGGAAAATGCTTGAATCTATCATCAAGGAAGAAATAGCGAGACATCTGGATATAAATTGTCCCATTATAAGACACAGCATGGGTTCATGAAGGGAAGGTCATGTTTGACTAATTTAGTGGAATTCTTTGAGAACATTACATGTGTAGTGGATAATGGGGAACCTGTGGATGTGGTGTATCTGGATTTCCAGAAGGCATTTGACAAGATGCCGTACCAAAGACTGCGACATAAGATAAAGGTGCATGGTGTTACAGGTAATGTATTAGCATGGATAGAGGATTGGTTAACTAACAGAAAGCAAAGAGCGGGGGTAAATGGGTGTTTTTCTGGTTTGCGATCAGTGATTAGTGGTGTGCCTCAGGGATCAGTGTTGGGACCACAATTGTTTACGATTTACATAGATGATTCGGAGTTGGCGACAAAGTGTAGTGTGTCAAAATTCGCAGATGACACTAAGATGGGTGGCCGAGCAAAGTGTGCAGAGGACGCTGAAAGTCTGCAAAGGGATATAGATAGTCTAAGTGAGTGGCCGAGTGTCTGGCAGATGGAGTACAATGTTGGTAAATGTGAGGTCATCCATTTTGGTAGGAATAACAGCAAAATGGACCTTTATTTAAATGGTAAAAAATTGCAGCATGCTGCTGTGCAGAGGGACCTGGGTGTCCTTGTGCAGGAATCTCAAGGAGTTGGTTTGCAGGTGCAGCAGGTCATTAAGAAGCCAAATGGAATTTTGTTCTTTATTGCTAGTGGGATGGAGTTTAAAAAGCGAGGTTATGTTGCAGCTGTATAAGGTGCTGGTGAGGCCACACCTGGAGTACTGTGTACAGTTTTGGTCTCCTTACTTGAGAAAGGATATACTGGCATTGGAGGGGGTGCAGAGGAGATTCACTAGGTTGATTCCGAAGTTGAGAGGGTTGGCTTATGAGGAGAGAGTGAGTATTTTGGGGCTATACTCATTGAAATTCAGAAGAATGAGGGGAGATCTTATCGAAACAGATAAGATTATGAAGGGAATAGATAAGATAGAAGCAGGGAAGTTGTTTCCACTGGTGGGTGAAACTGGAACTAGAGGGCATAGCCTCAAAATAAGGGGAAGCAGATTTCGGACTGCGTTGAGGAGAAACTTCTTCACACAAAGGGTCGTGAATCTATGGAATTCCGTGCCCAGTGAAGCAGTTGAGGCTACCTTGTTGAGAGTTTTTAAGGCAAAGATAGATGGATTTTTGAACAGTAAAGGAATTAAGGGTTATGGTGAGCGGTGAAGTGGAGCTGAGTCCACGAAAATATTAGCCATGATCTTATTGAATGGCGGAGCAGGCACAAGGGGCCAGATGGCCTACTCCTGCTCCAAGTTCTTATGTTGTTATGTTCTTAAGATGGGTGGTCGTTGATTATCTACTTCACCTGATGAACTCCACCTTCTATTTCTTGAAAGGAATTCACAATACAATATTTTTTTTTAATTTGCAGGATCAAAGTTTTGGACCTATCGCCATTATGAACTGAGTCGAAATTCATCTCAATCTATTTACCTGTTTGGACTCCCAACATATGTGGAGCAAATCGATGCAGTAATATTTATTCAACAGACAAAGAAGATAATATTCTTTGTCGGAAATGTATATTGGAGGCACGTATTGTTCACTTTTATTGCTTTTAGCTGTTTGGTCTTTCGTCTTGTGTTGGTCAGAAAATATTTGCCGCAATCAATGCCCTCAATCACTCCCTCTCCTTTTTGATGTATTTTTCTGCAGTGAAACATTTACTCTCTTTTCCCAGTTATTCTCCCTGTGTGGCCTCCGGCTTTGCTTTGTCAGATGCACAGGGCACAGATCTGAACATGTCCGCCACACAGTTTGTTCAGCATCCGTTATCAGATCTACCTGAACGAATCAACTGCTAATCGAGCCTCACTATCCTCTACCAAAACCAACTGCTACTCCAGGGCTATCCTGCAGTGTAGAAATAACCCTGCTCTTTCTTTTCTCCGTGACTGTCTCCTT
Source organism: Mustelus asterias (assembly GCF_964213995.1). Taxonomy (NCBI): domain Eukaryota; kingdom Metazoa; phylum Chordata; class Chondrichthyes; order Carcharhiniformes; family Triakidae; genus Mustelus; species Mustelus asterias. The sequence continues at coordinate 55,698,591 of NC_135810.1, forward strand.
AAACACCTCCCCCTTCCATTTTCTATCCTCACATTGAACAAGTGCAGGGAGATCATGGGATTTGTTGTCACTCTGACAGATAATCTTTATCAGAAATGAATCAATCTGAACTACTCTAATCAACATCAGAGTCCTATTTCCTTGACACCATTCCCACTCTATTGGTGACCATCTTCCTTACCTTATTGGCCCCGGGTTGGCTGATGTTACAAATGAATCCTTTTCCTCCAACACTTAAGACTTTACTTTCAAATATGGTCTCAGCACTTCCTACCTTAAAAAAAAATCCACCTTCAATCTCTCTGTTCTTGGAAACTACCATGCATTTCAAACCTCACTTTCCTCTCTAAATTCTGCAATACTTCATCACCTTTTCATTCTGTGCCTCCTTTCCTACAACTCCATGTTTGAACCTTTCGAATCAACTTTCATGTTAATCCACGGCACTGAAATGGCCCGAAGTTAAATCACTTCCACTCCAGCTGTGTTTATTTCCTCCTGATGATCCACCTTTACCTCTCTGTATTTTGTGATATGTTCATCATCTTCTCTAATGCCTCTCCTCCATTGTCCATCTCAGTGGGACTGCTCCAAGCCAGACCAGCTTGCACTCCCATTCCCTTGCCTGTAGATTCTCCCAAGGGTCAATCTTTGGTCCTCTGTTCTTCTTCTTTTACACGCTGCCCCTTGGTGGCACCATCCAAAGATATGGGGTGGGTGTGGGTGGGGGGTGGGGGGGGGGGGGGGGGGGGTGGGAGGGTGGAGGGCACCTTGTACATTTAGAGCAGAATTGTAACCATGGTATATCATTCCTAACATCGGACCTGGAACCATCACTTCCACTCTCTTGCTTTCCTCACTTCCCACGCAATTGCAATTCAAATTTCAAGTGCTGTTTCATACACAGGAAACACATGTGACCCTGCAGCAGGGGAAGCTTTTCATTGGTGAAATCATCTGTTAGCTGACAATGTTGCAGCTATGTGTGGGCTATAAAAGAACCTCCTTGTCCAACAGGGAGGCTCCGTATCACAGTCAAATATTTCCTGCCCGTCTCCAATGCCATTAACGTTGGACTTATTGAGAGCACAAAGGTAGCAAGGGCATTTTCCGATTAAGTTTAAATGATAAATATTTCACATTACATTGTTTTCACTTAATTCATGTGTGCATCATCATTGTTTCTTAAGACAAGCTTCGTCAGAGAGCTAACTGTGTTGGTGCCCCTCATGGTTGGCACACATTGATGGTTCCAGGGGAGTTTGGGACATTTCCTTGATTGTGGAAGAAATAACGTTGTGTTTTTTGTTGTTCAGTATTTGTGTGTTCAGTGTTGTACTCGCTAGTCTGTGGCACATGACTTAACTTGCAGTTTCAGTTGGCCCTCTCTTCTTTACGTTGTGAAGGACATTGTCCAGGGATAATTGAAATGTTGTAGCTGAACTCAAAGACCTGTAAGGACTCTGCTAACCAACACATTGAATTGGACACGCAGTACTGACCCTGTCCTTTAGACCTCCAATTATATTACCTTGACTGACTGTCACCCCACCCCACCCCAGCACTCAGTTGCCCTTCCCGCTTCACTCTTCCATGGCCCAGACCCCTCCTCTTCCCTCCTTTTGATCATTCATTCAATCTCCCATGCACCCAGATTCCAATCTTTCTAACAGCAACCACACTGCTGCTGCCCAGACTGACCCTTGCTGATTCTGAGCCTCCATGCAAGCTGCTATTGTCCTGCTCCCCTCCCTATTGCTGCAGAGTTCCTCAAGGAAAGCTGCTGACCTCGGACACAACTGGACAAAGCTGACTGGCGCACACCACCTTTCAACATCTGCTGTGAGATTCAGGTGCATCACTGACTTTCTTTTGAAGGTAGGGTGTAATTTTAAAAAGTTTTATGCTAAAGATGAACATTCATGGCTTGTCAATATATTACAAGTCTGAACCTGCCACAGGTCGGAGTGAGGCTTGGAACACCACAAACACATTGCTGACGTAATCTCTGCATCTCAACCCCCTATCGGGATATCAAAATTTCAGCTCCTACTTTATTGAATCACTCCGGATGCCACATTTCCTACTCTTGAGGGCTCCATAAATCCTCCCACACAGCGACAACACCCAGTTTTACCTTCTTCATTTCCTGAGACTGCTCTATTATATCTGTGCTGTCAGATTGTTTGTTTGACATCCCATAGGGCCCGATTCTCCGACCTCGCTTTTATCCTGCTTCAGTGAACAGAGATTTGGCTGAGCGCCAAGTTCTCCATCCTCGCTGGCGGCGGCAGTGGGGCGTGAATGGCCGGCGAATTCCAGCTATAATCTCTTTGTTGGCATTATCTTTGTGTCTTCCCACAAACGGTTTACTCTCGCCATTGATTCCATGTCCTTCTCGGGTTTCTGTTTCAGGATAAACGAGACTGTGAGAGACTTTGCTGTGCTATTGAGGCTATAATGAGGTCAGGAACCAAGTGTGCTGTGTCAGTGGTGCTTGAGAGCACTGTTGATGACACCTTCCATCATGATGAAGAATAAACTGATGGGCTGGTAATTGGCTGGTTTGGATTTGTTCTCCTTTATCTGGACAGGACGTTTCTGGACAATTTTCCACATTGTTGGGAAGATGTCATTGTTGTAGCTGGATTGGAACAGTCTTTCTTTCTTCCTCTTTATTTTGCTTTCTGCATCCAGATGGTGGACCAGCTTTGGGGAATCAGGAGAGTAGTTACTCGCCGCAGGATTCCTCACCTCTGAGCTGCCCTTGGAAGGTTGGTTCCGTTCCGTTTCTGGTCAATGGTAACTCCCAGGATGTTGATAGTGGGGGTTTCAGCGATGGTAATGCCATTGAATGTTGAGATTGTTAGAATCTTCTTTGTTATAAATAGTCATTGCCTGGCAATCATGTGGCGCAGATGTTACCTGGCAATTCTCAGCCTTTGCTTTGCTTCAGATGGACACTGACTGCTTCAGTCTCTGAGGAGTACAAATGGTACTAAAGTCTGTGCGATCATCAGTGTACATCCTGACTTCTGATCTTATGATGGAGGGAAGGTCATTGATGAAGCACCTAAAGCTGGTTTTGCCTCAGATAGAACCCTGAGGAACTCCTGGAGCAATGTCCCAGGACTGAGATGATCGACCTTTAACAACTACAACCATCTTCCTTTGTTCTAAGTATGATTCAAATGAGTTTGGAGTTTTCCCCTGATTCCCATTGACTCCAGTTTTGCTCGGGCTCCTTGATGTCATACTCAGTCAAATGCTGCCTTGCTTTCAAGAGCATTCACCCAGCACAAAGGAAGGGGATTATGGTCATGGAAGTCAATCATTTCAGGCCAGGATGCTGCTTCAGGTGTTGCTCATGATCGTACTTTAGGTTCAACATTCTTCAGCTGCTCCATCATAAGGTCAGAAGTGGGGATGTTTGCTGATGATTGAAAATTGTACAGTACCATTCACAGCTCCTCGGGGATTGAAGCTGTCCGTGTTCATATGCAGCAAGACTTGGACAATATTCAGGGCTTGGCTTGATGAATTGTATGTGACATTCACACCAGACAAGTGCCAGGCAATGACCATCTTAAATATGTGTGAATCTAATCATCTCCCCTTGACATTTAATGACTTTATCATTTCTGAAACTCCCAACATCAACATCCTGGCGGTTCCCATTGACCAGCAATGGCACTGGACTAAACATATGAATGCTGCAGCCAAGAGAGCAGACCAGAGGCTGGGAATTCCCCAAAGCCTGTCCGCCATCCATAAGGCACAAGTCAGGAGTGTGATGGAATAATCTCCACCTCAATGAATCAATGTGGCTCCAACAATAATCAAGACGCTCAACATCATTCAGGACAAATCCACGAGCTTGAAAGGCAGTCCAGTCCCCACCTGAAGCATTCACCCCCTCTCTCACTGACACACAGAGGCAGCAGTGTGAAGATAAACAAGATGCACTGCAGCAACCTGCCAAACCTCCTTTGCAGGCACCTTCCAAACCCCAGGTCTCTATTACCTAAAAGGACAAGGGCAGCAGATGCATGACACCATAAATATCAGCAACTTCCCCTCCAAACAGCACACCATGCTGACTGGAACTATATCATCCTTTCTCTCTGACTCTGCGCCCTAAACTGGGAACTCCCTTCCCAATAGCACAATGTATATACATACATCAGATGGACTGCAGAGACTCAAGAGACAACACACCACCACCTTCAAGGGCCATTAGGAATGTGCAACAAATCCTGGCCTTGCCAGTGATGCCCATGGAAGAATTAAAAAGAAAAGATTATTTTTATTAATTCATGGGTCATGCTGGCTGTCCAGCATTGATTGCCCATCACTAGTTGTCCAAGGGCACTAGTTGCTGTGGCTCTGGAGTCACATGTAGGCCAGACCAGGTAAGGATGGCAGATTTCCTTCCCTAAAGGACATTGGTGAACCAGATGTGCTTTTCTGACAATCGACAATGGTTTCATGGTCATCAGTAGAATCTTAATTCCAGATATATTTTTAATTGAATTCAAATTTCACCAGCTGCTGCAGTGGGATTCAAACCCTGGTCCCCAGAACTTTAGCTGAGTCTCTGGATTAATAGTCTAGCTATTTTACCACTGGACCATCGCCTCCCCGAGAAATTCAATGAGATAAAACAGGAAGAGAGAAAAAAGCTTTGAAGGAGACTTGCGTTTTTATAAGTCTCCATTAATAAATTAAAAGTTGAATGAATGAGCCTCCAAACTTGTTAATTTTCAGTACCAGAGAGTTTGTTTCTCAGTAATTAAGACATCACACCAATAAAAGGACAATCAGACTGAAATTGATACACCCCAACTCTGTGGCAAGTTTAATCCATATCTGCGATATATCCTCAGAAACCTCACGCCATTCAATACATTTAAATAGAAAGCCAGAACTGTTGTTTTGCAATTGAAGGAGGAGCAGGTCATCCTGTAAGTCAACTTCTGATTTCTACGTTTAACATGTGGCTCACCAGAAGTTGCTGTCTGAATTGAATCTAACTAACTGAGTGCCGTGGAGAGAGAACAGAGTTAACGGCCCATATTCTCCATCCTCAGTCTCAGCTGAGATTTTCTGGTGCCGCTCAGACTGAATGGGGTTTTGGATGGAACGCCAAATTTTCCGTTCTCACTCATAACAGGTCCCTGCCCGGACGAGAGCGGACAAACCCACCCAATATTTCAGGTTGATGACTTTTCATCGGGACTGGCAGTAGCGAGAGCTGTAATAGGTTTTGAGTAAGGTGTGGTTGAGAAAAGGGAGAAAAGAAAGGCCTGTGGTTGGATGGAAAACAGGAGAGATTGAATGAGAGAAGAGTTAGTCTTCCAGGAACAAAGAGAATGGTGATGGGAGAAAGAAAAGAAACAAATAAATAAAAGCTGTGGCTGGTGCAGGTGCTGCTAACTGAAAGAGAAAATAAGAGAATAGCTGAAACATATAAATAAAAGGAAATAAAATGGGTATAAGACTGAAATTATTGAATTCAATGTGTATTTATCCAGATTAATTCAGCCTTCACAAGTCCTTGGAATGCCACGATGAATACATGTATCCATTTGTGTGCACATGTGCAAAGTAGAGCAAATATTATCTTTTTGCTTTCTTTATTTATTCATGGGTTGTGAGCATCGCTGGCTGGGCCCGCATTCATTGCCCATCCCTCATTGCCCTGAAACTGAATGGCTTACTAGGCCATTCCAGAGGGTATTTAAGAGTCAACCACATTGCTGGAGTCACATGTAGGCCAGACCAGGTAAGGATGGCAGATTTCCTTCCTTAAAGGACATCAGTGAAGCAGATGGGTTGTTACAATAATCAACAGTGGCCGATATGGTCACATTAGACTTTTTAGCTCCAGATTATTAATAAATTCAAGTTTCACCATCTGCTGTGGTGGGATTTGAGCCCGGATCTCCAGGGCATTACTCTGGGTTTCGTGATTACTAGCCCAGTGACAATACCACCATGTCACTTCATCCCTAAAACAATGGGATACACATACTGACACCTGCCTGAACTACAGGGAGCCAATGTTATGCAGAGTCATGGATGCATCCTTTAAAGAGTGGAAATTCCACCTTGTTGAAGATGTGGCAGAAATCGTGAGATAGTGGAAAATCCCAGCCATTGGGTTTACTATTTTACACTACTATTTAAAAAACAACAAAGACAGGTTCAGTGATCCCAACCTCCCAGTGGAGACATGCACGCAAAAGGAGCATCGGCTGCAAATATATTATAATGCCCAAGATAATTCTTAGATTTTGCTCCTTCAGATCACTGCAAGGTAGTCTGACAGGTGAAGTCGGGTCAAAACCAATGCACATTGTCGTAATAGTTGGAATGGAAATTCAAATAAATAAAGCATTATTCCTGTATTAAATTTGAACTCAGAAATTCTACAATTTATGTGTAGATGAGGCTGATTGGCCATGTTAAATTGCCCCTTAGTGTCAGGGGTACTAGCAGGGTACATACATGGGGTTATGGGGATAGGGCCTGGGTGGAATTCTTGTCGGTACAGGCTCGATGGGCCAAATGGTTTCCTTCTGCACTGTAGCGATTCAATGAATAGAGCAGACAAACACACAGAACAAAGCTTGATTGGTATTAATTGTGAAATGGAATGTTGCTGCATTTTGAAATTAGTAAGTTTAAGTTCCAGAGCATTCTCGAGCATAGGTCCCCAAATAATAGATAATGTGCAATATTATTTATCCATTCAGTGGTATTGCAAGGTGTGCTATGAGCCAGTTTAACTAAAGGCGTTTTATTTTTTGCTGTTCAGTTACAATGAAGAAATAAAGACGATGGACTACGACTACCCAAAATGGATAAGCAGTAACTGGCCAGGAATCAATAACAAAATAGATGCTGCCTTACACAATGATGGTAAGTGCATCTGTTGGGTGTCATCTTGCCAGAATTTGGCAGAGTGTTGGTTCCAGCGAGGATAAACAATGGGTTTTTACGGCCTCGCTCGAGTGAGACCAGAAAATCCAGCCTGAGGTCAATGGACATTTCCGTTGTCCGTCCCTCGCCCGCTCCGATTCTGTCGCGAGCGGGGCGGGTGGTAGAATTCCCAGGAATGTCTGGTTTGGTTTTTTCTCCAGATCTGACAACACACTTGTCACCACTGGGTGAGTTTCATGCTGTGATGTAGCGGGGTTGGGACGAAACACACCAGCAAAGCCCAGCTGAAGTGAGATCAGAACATGAATGATCCTTCCCCCTAGTCCATCCCAGAGGTCTCAGGGACTCCCGCAAACCTGCCACCCTGATCGATGTTGGCATTTCCCATCCCTGGCTCAGAGCTGCAACCCCGATTGAAGTTGGCATTCCTCCACCCCCCCCCCCCCACTCCTAATTGGAGTCGACATTCAACCCTCCCACCCCCTGATTGGTGTTGGCACCTCTTCCTGCCTCCTGTCCCCTTAACCATCAGTGCCAGCACACCCCCTTCCCCCTGAGCATTGGAAACCTTCTCCACCCACCTCCCCACCCCAACCCCCCACCCACACAGTGAGTGCCGGCACCCACCCTACCTCCACCTCCAAATGGCCATTGCTGGCATCCCCAGATCCTATGTCGCTCTGGGCCACCACCACATACAAGTGAATCCCACCTATTAGATTCCCATTGGGGTCCACCACAGGATGTCAACTTGCTGGTACCAACCTCACAGTGCCAACCACTGCCTGGCAATGTTTCTCTCCCCCAAGGGCTATACTCACCTTTACACCCACAGGGGGACCCCACGACAGGTTCAAGCCTGGGCGAACCTGTTGTAAACCTTGCCAAAGTGACGTCATGTCGGCGCAGTGTGAATATCTGGCAAGGGGTCAATATGTGTCAAGGGGGAGGGTTAACTCCACTAATCCCCCTAACCTACACATCTTGGGAAACTAAGGGGCAATTTAGCATGCCCAAGCCACCCAACCTGCACATCTTAATTTGATCAAACTCATGGTGGGAGAATCATTTTGAGGGTTGATGAAGTACAGATGATTGCAGATTGGATTACATAACCAATTCTATTCTCATCCCAAATTTATTCACGCATTGCTTTTCTGTTTTCTCCTAGAATTATTTTACTTCTTCAGTGGGCCACGACTGTATGAGTATGACAGCTGGAGAAAAGAAATAGTTCGCACATTAAATTCTAACAGCTGGCTGGGATGTTAACTATTTGAATTCTGACCCACTATATAATGCATATTTTAAACTGAAATCCAAATTTCTATGGCAAGACCTTGAGAAGAAGAGAGCGCTGGATTTGAATTAATTATGACCATAAGACATCGGAGCAGAATTAGGCCACTCAGCCCATCGAGTCTGCTCTGCCATTCAATCATGGCTGATATTTTTCACATCCCTATCCTCCTGCCTTTTCCCCATAACCCCTGATTCCCTTATTCATCAAGAACTATCTGTCTCTGTCTTAAAGACACTCAATGACCTGACCTCCACAGCCTTGTGCGGCAAAGAGTTTCACAGATTCACCACTCTCTGGCTGAAGAAATTCCTCCTCATCTCTGTTTTAAAGGATCGTCCCTTTAGCCTGATGTTGTGTCCTCTGGTTCTAGTTTTTCCCACTGGTGGAAACATCCTCTCCACGTCCACTCTATCCAGGAAATTAAATAACATCTGGATGCGACAAACTCATTTATTGCACTGTACTTTTTAGCAAAAGAATCAATAATAAACACATTAGAAATCATGGACTCTGAAATGGCCTTTCAGTCCATTGAGGTTGTTTCTTTCACAGATCGCCGATGTATTGTTAGATTTCAACACATAGAATTACAGCAAAAATACCATCAGAGACTTTGTTCATCATTGAGTCCATCTCTCTGAACAATGCCTTTTGGCTGAGATTATATTTTACAACTGTTTCCTTCTCTTATTAACAAAATCATTTTCAATATTGTCAATTCTGTGACCTGGAATTCAATTGCACCCAAAACCGGACTAGTGGAATGTGGCAAATGGCTCCGCATTGGGGCCCAGCGAGTTACAATCCAAATAAATGACTTAGATGAAGAGACTGAGAGTGAAGCATCTGGGTTTGCTGATGCTGCCAAGCTAGATGGGAATCTCAGCTGAGAGGTTGCAAAGAGGTATCGGCAGGTTGGGTGAATGGGCAACATGGTGGTAGTTGGAGCATGTTGTGAGGAGGTTTGAGGTCAGTCGCTTTGGTGGTACGGTAAGAAGTCTCACAACACCTGGTTAAAGACCAACACTTCTTACTGTGCCCACCCCAGTCCAACGCCAACATCTCCACATCATGACTTTGGTCGTAAGAATGAAAAAGCTGATATTTTTTAAAAGGCATGAAACTTGTAAATGTTGATGTTTGGTGGGACTTGGATCTACTCTTACAAGGAACAGTGTAAATTAGCAAGCAGGTACAACAAGCAATTAGGAAAGCAAAGAGCATTTTGGCCCGAGTACAAAGGCTAAGAATAAAAGCCCAAAGCTTCTGAGATCCAGAGCAGTGAAGTCTGGCCTGACGTTGGTGCAGCTTGTCAGAACCCTTTGGAAGGCCATGTGCTGGAATTGCTTGGGATGTTTAAACATCTAACGCGGTGATCTGAGTAATTTTCTCTGAAATTGAGTTCAGGGTAGGAGCCTTAGGCTGGATATGCTGAATTTACCTGGAAAGTGACCTTGGAAATGTTATGTTGGTTAATATTTAAAGCAACTCAGTGATGAGTGAGTGTAACTGCACTGAGGCCCCCAATCACATTCACCAACCTGATCCAGCCACCTATCCTATCTGACCCGATTACCCCCTCAAGAACCATTTATCCGTTGAAAAATGGTGAGAGTGATGGTTCCACTGGGAAGTGCAGCCAGAGCCAGGTTCACAGCACTGTGAGTAGCTCAGCAGCACCAGAGGGGGAGGAGTCAGAGTGGATGAGCAATAGTGGTAGGTACTTGATAGTGAAGTCTGCAGACAGGCATTTCTGTGGCCACAGACGTGACTCCAGGCTGGTGTGTTGCCTCCTGGTGACAGGGTCAAAGATGTCACTGTCGGGTATTCTGAAGGGAGAGGGTGAATACTCAGAAGTTGTGGTTCACATTGCTACCAATGTCACTGGGAGAAGAAGAGATGCGATCTGGCAACAAGAACTTAGGGAGCTAGGTAGCAGATTGAAAAGTAGGACATCAAAGATTGTAATCTCTGGATTATTCCGAGTGCCACATGTTAGAGGTGTGGGAATAGGAGGGTAGAGCAGGTAAAGAGGAGGTAGTGTCACAATATAGATCAAGGAGTCAACTACTGCAGTGAGGATGGATGTTATGTTAGCTTCTCAACTGAGGCCAAATGAGTAGAAACAATAAGAGGGCAATCACATTGCTGGGTGTATGCTATGGGCCCCCAAACAGTCAGGGAGTGATCGAAGAGCCGATACGTAGCAAATCACTGGGAAGTGTAAAAAAAACAAGTGAATATGAGTAGGAAATTTCAACTTCCCCAATATTATTTGTGAGGCTTAGAGGGGATGGGATTCTTAAAGTGCATCCAGGAGAGCTTTCTGAGTCAGCACATGGGAATTCCTACAGGACAGGGGGCGGTACAGGACCCATGTATCGGGAATAAGCCGGATAGGTGGTAAAAGTGTCAGTGGGGGGGGTATTACAGTTGTGACAATAACTCAGTAAGATTTAAGGTCGGCATGGAAAACGAAAAATGCGAACTGGAAATAAAGGTTTGGAATTGGGATCTAAAAGTGGGAATCATTCAAAAAGGAAAAAGAGAGAGTACAGGGCCAACATGTTCCCGTAAAGGTAAAGGATGGAACGAGAAAACTCTGGATGGCAAGGGATACAGGATTGGGTAAGGAAAACAAACAGGGAGGCTTAGGGCAGATACAGGGGGAGTCAAAAGAATGGAAGTCCTCAAAGAGTTGGAATAACTTTGAAAGTGACTTGTTGTGGCTTCAAGTTAAGAAGGGCTCATTACCAACAATATATATTTATGTACAAACATTGGTCTAACAGAATGCAATACACGGCTACTCTGTCCTGCTCCCTGGCTCCAACCTCGGTTGCTCCCCGAACCAGAACCCATGCCCTTGCACCTGATTGGTTCGGCTTCCCATGCTGCCTCTCCATACGATCCGTCTCAATCATGTGGCCCTCAGGGATTTCCCCTTAAAGGGGCCACGGTACCACACCCCTTCCCCCGAACTCCGGAGTTCACTTATGAATGAAAGAAAAGGAACATCATTAAACACAGACATTACAACTCAACAAGACACGACGGATACCTCAGAAAAACTCATCAAAAGTTCAGTCTGTCAGGAGACTTCCGGACTTCCGGAGGATCATCTCAAATCGGTGCTCTGATCTTCAGTGAGGAAGGCAGCGAGCTATTGCAAAAGTGAAACTCATCAATCAGTGGTAGAGATCCTCTTCAGAAGGTACAGCCCCTCGGTCTCAGAAACTGCTGGATGGCCCGACTCCACACTTATAACAGGGATCCCTGAATCAGCAACTGCTGAACACGAGTCTACTGCAGGAGACGGCCTGGTGGCACGGGGCAGCACGGTGGCACAGTGGTTAGCACTGTGTAGCATGTTAGGAACGAAAGGGTTGTCAGGGAAAAAATCGGACCTCTCAGGGACAAAAGGGGGGAATTATGCTTGGAGCCCAAAGAAGTAGGGGAGATCCTAAATGAATACTTTGCGTCGGTATTCACAAAGGAGAGGGATATGTTGACTGGGAGTGAATCGGAGGGGAGTGTTGAACCGTTGGAGAGAATCTCCATTACAAAGGAGGAAGTGTTAGGTTTGTTAGAGAATTTAAAGACTGGCAAATCCCCAGGGCCTGATGGAATCTATCCAAGGCTGCTCAGGGAGACGAGAGATGAAATCGCTGGGCCTCTGACGCAAATCTTTGTCTCGTCACTGGACGCAGGTGAGGTCCCAGAGGATTGGAGGATAGCTAATGTGGTCCCGTTATTTAAGAAGGGTAGGAAGGATAACCCGGGTAATTATAGGCCGGTGAGCTTGACGTCCGTGGTGGGGAAGTTGTTGGAGAAGATTCTTAGAGATAGGATGTATGCGCATTTAGAAAGGAATACACTCATTAACGATAGTCAGCATGATTTTGTGAGAGGGAGGTCATGCCTCACTAACCTGGTGGATTTTTTTGAAGAAGTGACCAGAATGGTTGACGAGGGAAGGGCCGTGGATGTCGTCTATATGGACTTTAGTAAAGCGTTTGACAAAGTCCCTCATGGTAGGCTGGTGAAAAAGGTTGGATCTCATGGGATAAAGGGGGAGGTGGCGAGATGGGTGGAGAACTGGCTTGGTCACAGAAGACAGAGGGTGGTAGTGGAAGGGTCTTTTTCCGGCTGGAGGCCTGTGACTAGTGGTGTTCCGCAGGGATCTGAATTGGGACCTCTGCTGTTTGTGATTTATATAAATGATCTGGAAGAAGGTGTAACTGGGGTGATCAGTAAGTTTGCGGACAACACAAAATTGGCAGGACTTGCAGATAGTGAGGAGCATTGTCAGAAGCTACAGAAGGATATAGATAGGCTGGAAATTTGGGCAAAGAAATGGCAAATGGAGTTCAATCCTGATAAATGCGAAGTGATGCATTTTGGTAGAAATAATGTAGGGAGGAGCTATACGATAAATGGCAGAACCATAAAGGGTGTAGATACGCAGAGGGACCTGGGTGTGCAAGTCCACAGATCCTTGAAAGTGATGTCACAGGTGGAGAAGGTGGTGAAGAAGGCATATGGCATGCTTGCCTTTATAGGACGGGGCATAGAGTATAAAAGTTGGGGTCTGATGTTGCAGATGTATAGAACGTTGGTTCGTCCGCATTTGGAATACTGCGTCCAGTTCTGGTCGCCACACTACCAGAAGGACGTGGAGGCTTTGGAGCGAGTACAGAGGAGGTTTACCAGGATGTTGCCTGGTATGGAGGGGCTTAGTTATGAGGAGAGATTGGGTAAACTGGGGTTGTTCTCCCTGGAAAGACGGAGGATGAGGGGAGACTTAATAGAGGTGTATAAAATTATGAAAGGCATAGATAGGGTGAACGGTGGGAAGCTTTTCCCCAGGTCGGTGGTGACGTTCACGAGGGGTCATAGGTTCAAGGTGAAGGGGGGGAGGTTTAACACAGATATCAGACGGACATATTTTACACAGAGGGTGGTGGGGGCCTGGAATGCGCTGCCAGGCAAGGTGGTGGAGGCGGACACACTGGGAACGTTTAAGACTTATCTAGACAGCCATATGAACGGAGTGGGAATGGAGGGATACAAAAGAATGGTCTAGTTGGACCAGGGAGCGGCGCGGGCTTGGAGGGCTGAAGGGCCTGTTCCTGTGCTGTATTGTTCTTTGTTCTTTGTTCTTTGTTCTCTGCTGCCTCACAGCGCCAAGGACCCGGGTTCAATTCCGTCCTCGAGTCACCCTCTGTGTGGAGTTTGCACATTCTCGTGGGTTTCCTCTGGGTGCTCCCATTTCCTCCCAGAACCCCAAGATGTGCAGGTTAGGTTGATTAGCCATGTTAAATTGACCCTTGGTGTGAGGGGGATTAGCAGGGTAAATGTGTGGGGTTATGGGAATAGGGCTTGGGAGGGATTGTGGCCGGTACAGACTCGACGGGCCGAATGTCCTCCTTCTGCACTGTATGGATTTCTATGAGACACCAGATGATACTTTGTATCAGATCCAACACTCTTCACCAAATGTTCCACTTATTTTTTACAAGACAGCCTTGTACTTCTGTCATGGAGGAGACTGGTCCCATTCCTCCCATACTCGCACGAATAGTTTGGTTGGATCAAAGTGCACAAGCAGTGATAACGAGTGTAAAGCCTGCTTAACTTTGGCAAACACTTCATTTTGTGTTTCTCTCCATTTCCAATGCTCATGCTTCTTCAAAAGCTGGTGAAGTGGGACTCAGATTACAGACACATTTTGTCAGAACCTGCTGTAATAATTCACCATTCCCAGGAATGCTTTTAATTCTGACACATTATTAGTCTGCAGTACTTCATTTATGACTTTAACCTTGTTCTCCAAATGATGTAAGCCTTTAGCGAATACCCTGAAACGCAAGTACAAAACTTCATCCGCCTGGAAAGTGCATTTCACTCGATTCAAATGGATGTCCACTTCTTAAAATCTTCTCAAAACTTCCTCCAAATTTGACCTGCACTCCCCAGGGGATGCTCCAGTAATCAGGATGTCATCCAGATACACCACGACGTTAGGAATACCTTGTTATAAACTTTCCATTGTACGTTGAAATATGGCACAGGCTGAAAAGACTCAAAAAGGTAAATGTGTGTACTGGGAAAGTCAGTCCATTGTGGGTGTTGATAGTAACCGACCTCTGGGAATCTTCATCCAACTCCTGTTGCTGGTAGGTGTGACTGAGATCTAACTTGGTGTACTTCAGGCCCCCTGCTAATTTTGTTTAGGGGTTGTCAAATCTAGGAATAGGGTATCTGTCTATCTGAGCTTTGGATTAATAGTTAGTTTATAATTCCCACATATTCTTACAGTACGATCCGGCTTAAGGATAGGGACTAAGGGTGCAGCCCATTCCGGGAATTGTACAGGTTTTACAACATCTAATTCTTCCAAGCTTCCGAGCTCCAACTCTACCTGATGATGGAGTCCATGAGGCATTGGGCAGAACTGAAAAAATGTTGGCGTTGCCTCGGGATTCAGATACATTTTGGCTTTAACCCCTTTTATTCATCCCAGTTCCTTTCCAAAAACCTCTGAGTATTTGCACAGTAACCTCCATCCCGTAAATTTAATATTTCCAACCAATCTAATTTTATCTGGTTCAACCAATCCTGACCCATTAGGCAAGATCTGTGACCCTCAATTACCAGAACTGGTAGTCGAGCTGTTTGGTTTCTGCAGAATACTGTAACTGTAACTGACCCTACTGTCTTCACCATCTCTTCTGTGTATGTAGACAATATGGCTCCTGGCTCACTCAATCTCAAGGGTTGAAGGCCTTTTTGAAGGTAATAAAATGTCTGTTCCCCATGACTGTGGCCATGGCTCCAATATCAACTTCCATTTGAAGAGATCTGCCGTTTACCATTAAGGCTGTGTCTACAGGATGCACCTTATTGAGTTGGGCCTGTTTAAGGTGGGCTCCTTATCCATTTTGTTTTAACAGAGTTAAACCAACTGTTGTTATTTTTCCGCATGTTCTGTCCTGACTGCTTCATTCTGCACCACGCTTGTAAATGACCCTTCCTTTCACATGGGTAACATATCTAATTTCTGCACCGGCAAGTTTCTTGAGAGTGCTCTTCCCATCAAAAACAAGGTTCCACTTCCAGTGCTGTACTCTCCTTCTTGGAATCTGCTGCACCCTCACTTGGGCTGATCCTCACAGCAACTGTTGCCTGCCATAAATGGTTCACCTTGTAATTCACTTACTCCCTGCTCAGCGCATTCAGTCATCTCCACAGCTTTTTCTGAAGAGATTTTGGTTTCAGCCAGTAACTTCTTCTGCATTACAAGGCTGTTTATTCCACAGATCAAATGGTCTCTTAACATCTCCATTAGAGCTGAGCTGAATTGCAGTGCTCTGCTAACCCTCTCCATCTGGTCATGAAGCCCGAGACAGTCTCCCCGGACTGCAGAATGAAATTTATACCGAACCTGACGATTGAAGGTCGGGATTAAAATTATTTTTGATCAATTCAACTATCTGGAGCACCAGGCTATGTTAGACCCCTCACTAGGCTGTACATTTGTGGGCCACAGACCATGAGCAGTATCACTTTTCATTTTTCCTCTACTGTGATCTCATTTGCAACAAAGAAATATCACAGTCATGGAATAGAGTGCCTACAGTGCAGAAGGAGGCCATTCAGCCCATCAAGTCTGCACCGATCACAATGGCAGCCAAGCCCTATTCCCGTAACCCCACTTATTATTTACCCTAGCCAATCCACTTGACACTAGGGTCAATTTAGCATGGCCAATCAACCTAACCCGCACATCTTTGAACTGTTGAGGAAACTGGAGCACCCGGAGGAAACCCATGCAGACACGGGGAGAATGTGCAAACTTCATACCGGCAGTCACCCAATGCCAGAATTGAACCCAGGTCCCTGGGCTTTGAGACAGCAGTGCTAACCGCTATGCCACCGTGCTGCCCCTTTCTTAGTCTTTTGATATTCTGCATCCGGTTTTCTCGTTCTGGGTCGAATGGGACAATCTTTCTGATTAAAAGCATTTTTATGTGGTGAATGTACGTCGCTTCTTCATAGCTTCTATGCTCACTCTCCTCCCCCTCTAAATGCACACTGCAATCTCCTGATGACTAACAAAAGATTTTCCTCATTGTCAGTGCAATAATTTTGAAGACGACTCATTGTGACTTAAAGTGAAGAAGGATTTATTGCCAATAACATACATGTACAATCAATGGTCTAACAGAACTGCTATATGCGTCTACAATCCCCTGTTCCCCGTCTCCAACTGAAGTCCCTCCACAACCCAGGATATGTGCTCTTGCACTCGCTCTGCGCTGTGTCTCCTTGGGTCTGGCCTGATCACGGGGTCACAGGGATTTGCCCCTGAAGGGGGTCACACTAGCACAGGAGTATAGAAAGTACAGGGAGGGGGGGTTACTGAAAAAATAAATTTGGAGAGCAATGAGGGGGCATGAAAAAGCACTGGTGGACAAGATAAAGGAACGTCCCAAGGTGCTCTATATGTTTATTAAGGGAAAGAGGATAACCAAGGAAACAATAGGGCCCATGAGGGACCAAAGTGGTAATCTGTGCATCGAGCTGGAAGACGTAGTTTGGCTCGGGGCTTGTGTTGAAGTCTGTCTTGGAGTTTGTGTCGAAGTCTGGCTCGGAGCTTGTGTCGAAGTCTGGCTCGGAGCTTGTGTCGAAGTCTGGCTCGGAGCTTGTGTCGAAGTCTGATTCAGAGCTTGTGTCGAAGTCTGGCTCGGAGCTTGTGTTGTGTCAACTGCAGCTCCTAAATCCAAAGGGACAAGATTTGAAATAATGTGAAATGAAAGGAAATTGTGAGACTGTAAATACAGTGATTTGAAGGAAAGGCCTAATGGCACTTCAAATTTGTTTTCATCCTTTATGAGTCTCAGCCAGCTCCGCATTTCAGCTAATGCCCCAGTCTCCTCCGATCACCATTGCTGGGTTTGTCCTGTCCTATCTGCAGGACAGACACACCAGAGGTGACAACACAATTGAGTGTATAGAGGGAGTAGCTGCAGGAGTCCTTCGCTTTGACTTCTGACCCCATTTAGGAAAATTGCCCAGGTTTGAACTGTCCATCAAAATCTTACCTGGCCAATTGCTGCCCCATCAGTCAACTCTTAGCATTCAGCAAATCTGGGCGACACGGTGGCACAGTGGTTAGCACTGCTGCCTCATAGCGCCAGGAACCCGGGTTCAATTCCGGCCTCGGGTCACTGTCTGTGCGGAGTTTGCACATTCTCCCCGTGTCTGCGTGGGTTTCCTCCAAGTGCTCCGGTTTCCTCCCACAGTCCAAAGATGTGTGGGTTAAGTTGATTGGCCATGCTTAATTCTCCCTAGTGTCAGGGGCATTAGCAGAGTAATCATGAAGGGTTATGGGAGTGGGGCCTGGGTGGGATTGTGATCGGTGTGGACTCGATGGGCCAAATGGCCTCCTTCTGCACTGTAGGGATTCTATGATTCTATGAAATTAATGGGAAGGGAAAGAGGATTTTGCTATCAAGCAATACTTCCTCACCAAAAACCTACTCATTGTCCCTGAGTTTGATTCTCACCAGGACTGTTTGTTCCAAACCTCATTACAGCCTTGGAACAGATATGGGCAAAATAACTGAATTCCAGAGAGCCTGGCGAGTGTGACTACTCTTGACAGCAATTGACAGAGTGTGGCTGCTTATTCAATCATCTTCCCTCTGTTTTATGCTGAGAAATGGGGGTACTTTTGATGATTACACAGTGTTTAGTTCAGTTCTAACCCGTGAAATAATCATCAGCGGCATGCAGCAAGATTTGGCAACATTAATTCTTGGGCTTCTAAATGGCAAGTAATATTCGTGCCACATTTGTTCTAGATTCTGAGCATCTTGAACAATAGATAATTAAACCATTCCTTGACATCCAACAGTTTTACTATCAGTAACCTCCTCACAAATACCCCTGGGGAGGGGGGTTCAGCATTGACCAGGAATTGAACTGAACCAGCATAAGATACAAGAGCAGTTACAAGAGCCTGTCAGAGGCTGGGAATTCCGCAGTGAGTAACTTGTCTCCTGACTCTCCAAAGCCTACCCACCATCCACAGGACACATGTCAGGAGTGTGAAGGAATACATGGTTATGATGGGCCAAAGAGTCACCTGTCATGCTATAACCATTGTAAAATCCTATATCAAATCACTTGAAGTTTCCACAAGAGTGCCTCCAGGTGTCCTGCATAATTTAGCTGGAAGATCAGCAGAAACCCCACAGAGATGACATTGGGCAACATTTCCCCACAAAAACAAAGTGTCAAAATAATGGAGAATGAGCCCGACTTCAGAGAGCTCAGACACTGGTTCACAAGGGCTCCGTGATCTCACAGTGAACTGGGAGACACTTCCCACCCCCACGGACATTGGGACTCCAACTCCCCACCCCCCACAATTGGTGGCATGTTCTCTACCACATCCGCCCCTCAACACAGGTTGTCCGCATCGGGGCATCAGAGTCCTCCCGATGGGTCCCCTGCCTGATGTGTACTTGCTTTGAGTGTACTTGCTGATCTAGTTTGGTTCCCATTTAAGCAAGACTCAATTTCAAAACTGCCGTCATAGGTTTCAAATTCCTTGATGGTCTTGCTTCTCCCTTTGTAACATTCTCCGCCTTACAACCCTCCAAAATAATTGTGCTCCAACTCTCGTCCTCGGGCATTCCAGTTTTTAATCCATTTACTACTGACTTCAGTGCCACCAGCTACCAAGGCTCTGGGCTCTGGAATTCTCTGCTCAAGCCACTCTGCATTTAAACCCCTTTTTCTCCATTCAGATGCTACATCAAAGCCTCTCTTTGCTCAAGCTTTTGGTCAGCTGCTCTGTTATTTCCTGAAGTGTTGAATTTTACTTGACAACTCCGAGTGAAGTGCTTGTGAAAAACTCCAAATCAATAAAAATCAATATTGTTGTACCGTATAAAGACTGGATTCCAGCAACATCATCGCCTGAAAGTGCAAAGTTGTCTTTTGGCATAAATGTGTAGAAGGGAAGCATCACGGAGCCGGAAACATTAGTGTGACCAAGTCCAAGAGAGTGGCCAAATTCGTGAACTGCAACAATCAGCAAGTTGAAGTCTGGAAAAACAATGTTAAAATATTCTGTTCAAACCTGTTTAAACTGAAGCGTTTAAAGCATATTTATTCACAAGCATTATGTTTGAATTCTGTCAATCTTGTAAGTGGCTATTGAAATTGATTCTAAAGTTAAGGAAAAAAAACATGTCCAATGATCTTTCATCCAAATGTTTCAGGTTTATATTGTTTCAGAGAAATCCAGGTTCAAAAGGACCAGGAGATGATCACAAGAATAAAAACAAGCAGGCATTGTGTTACTCTACATCAGTAGAAGACACTGGCAATTCAATGAGGTAAATTCAATGATAAACAATGAGGTAAATTTTCAGATCTAAAACATCCGATACAGAGTTGATTCATCTTAAATTTCCAGTTATCCATTGTGGGGGTTCCCAATCCGAGAGCAGACACATTGGTCTGCAATGAAGGCAGGTGATCCATTGGAAGTTATGCCACACATAAGCAGCATACAGAATACATAGCCTCCATCAATCTCATCAAGTGATGTACCAATGCCATTTCTCACTGTCCCTCACTGGGAAAATTGCTGATCAAGGCATCTCACGATATCTTACCATCACTTTCAGATTTGCTGAGGAAGATAATCCTTTTGACTAACTATAGACTGTGGTCCATAGGTAGCATTCTGGCCATTGAATCAAGACTTAATTAATAGGATAACACTGGACCTGGCCAAACTGGACTGGGAGCTGCTACTTGTAGGAAGGTCCACATCAGAGCAGTGGGAGTCATTCAAAAAGCAAATCGAGAGAATACAAAGCCAACATGTTTCCGTAAAGGTAAAGGGTGGGACCAAAAGTCCAGAGAAGACTGGATGTCAATTGATGCAAATCTGCTCTCAAACAGGGCACAGAGACACACAGGTTTCCACTCCATCTGACGAAGGAGCAGCGCTCCGAAAGCTAATGGTATTTGCTACCAAATAAACATGTTGGACTTTAACCTGGTGTTGTTAAAACTGTTGCTGTGTTTGCCCCAGTCCAACGCCGGCATCTCCACATCATGTCAATTGATGTACAGCATTGGATAAGGAAAAACAAGGGAGGCTGATAGCAGATTCAGGAGCCTTCAACCAGTGGATGCCCAAGAGGAGTAGAGAAATTGCAGGGGGGGCGGGGGTGGGGGAGCGGCGGGGTCATACTTACAAAGGAAATTAGGAGCATGAAGAGGGGGCATGAAAAAACGCTGCTGGGCAAAATAAAGGAAAATCTCAAGGTGTTTTATAACTTTAAGGGCATTAGGGAGCAAAGTAGCACCTGCCATTTGGAGCCAAAAGTCGCAGGGAAGGTATTAAATGAGTATTGTGCATCTGCATTCAATATGGAGAAGGATGATGCAGGGAAAGGAACTGTGATATAATTGAACAGATTAGCATTGACAGAGAGGAGTTGTCAGCAGTTCTAGTGGGTTTAAAAGTGGATAAATCCCCAGGCCCAGATGAGATGCATCCGAGGCTGTTGTGTGAGGCCAGGGAAGAGACTGCAGAGGTTCTGACGCTAATTTTCAAATCCTCTCTGACCACACTTACCTGATGAAGGAGCAGCGCTCCGAAAGCTAGTGGCTTTTGCAACCAAATAAACCTGTTGGACTTTAACCTGGTGTTGTGAGACTTCTTACAGGAGATGTGCCAGAGGACGAGGTGGCAGCTAACGTGGTATCATTATTGATCCAAAAAAAGGGAAACTCCAGGTAATTACAGGCAAGTGAGTCTAACATCAGTGGAAGGGAAATGGTTGGAAAAATATCTGAGGGACAGAATTAATCTACACTTGAAGAGGCAAGGATTAATCAAGGATAGTCAGCATGGCTTTGTCAGCTGGAGATCATGTCTAACAAATTTCATTGAATTTGACTGGATGCGTAGATGAGGGCAGCGCAGTGGATGTAGTCTCCATGGACTTCAGTAAGGCTTTTTGACAAGGTTCCATATGGGAGATTGATCAAGAAGGTGAGAGCCCATGGGATCCAGGGCAATTTGGTAAATTGGATCCAAAATTGGCGAAGTGGCAGGAGGCAGAGGGTATTGGTTGAAGGTTGTTTTTGTGACTGGAAGCCTGTATAGAGTGATGTACTGCAAGGATCAGTGCTGGGTCACTTGCTGTTTTTAGTACATGAATGGTCTGGTCATGAATGTGGGAGGTATGATCAATAAACTTGCAAATGACATGAAAACTGGATTAACAAGGCAGGGGAATAAATAATGAAGGGTAGGAGACTTGAAAATACAGAGCACCAGGGCGTCGGGAAAAGGTTACAAAAGTGTGAGTCTCGTACCAACCGACTCAAGAACAGCTTCTTCCCTGCTGTTGTCAGACTTTTGAATAGACTTATCTTGCATTAACTTGATCTTTCTCTCCACCTTAGCTATGACTGTAACACTACATTTTGCACTCTCTCTTTTCTGTCTCTATGAACGGTATGTTTTGTCTGTATAGCGCGCAAGAAACAATACTTTTCACTGTATGTTAATACATGTGACAACAATAAATCAAATCAAACCTTGGGGTGATGTCCAAAGCTCCCTGAAGATAGCAGGACAGGTAAATAAGATAGTTCGGAAGGCATATAGGATACTTACCTTTATTAGCCGAGGCACAGAATATAAGAGCAGGGAGGTTGTGATGGAGCCACAGCTAGAGTACTGTGTGCAGTTCTGGTCGCCACACTATAGGAAGGATGTGATTGCACTGGAAAGGGTACAGAAGAGGTACACCAGGATGTTGCCTGGGCTGAAGCGTTTCAGCCATGAAGAGAGGCTGGTGAGGCTGAGATTGTTCTCCTTAGAGCAGAGAAGTCTGAGGGGGAACCCGATTGAGGTGTACAAAATTATGGAGGACAGAGGGCAGATGTGAATAAACTTTTTTCCTCAGCAGAGATGTCTCGTGTCCAGCATTAAGTACTTCAGTGAGAATTAATTTTTTTGTTTCTCTCTGGCAGCCTGAATACCACCCATTTGCCCGACTCGCACCAGCTACTTCTCCACCCCCACCCATACCTCAGGAAAAATGCTAACTTCACACCGTACCGTGGGCGGCACGGTAGCACAGTGGTTAGCACTGCTGCTTCACAGCTCCAGGGACCTGGGTTCGATTCCCGGCTTGGGTCACTGTCTGTGTGGAGTTTGCACATTCTCCTCGTGTCTGCTTGGGTTTCCTCCGGGTGCTCCGGTTTCCTCCCACAGTCCAAAGATGTGCAGGTTAGGTTGATTGGCCATGCTAAAATTGCCCTTAGTGTCCTGGGATGCGTAGGTTAGAGGGATTAGTGGATAAATATGTAGGGATATGGGGGTAGGGCCTGGGTAGGATTGTGGTCGGTGCAGACTCGATGGGCTGAATGGCCTCTTTCTGTGCTGTAGGGTTTCTAAGTTTCTTTCTCTCTGTCATTAATGCCCTGATTAGTTCGTTACTCTGGCAACCTGCACCATGCAAACAACATACAACAAACATCAGGCATGACAATGCACAGGCTCTTCAATTCCACTCTGCACTAACAGCAGCACTGGCTGTCTCCCACCAGCCAGCTCTCAGGCCATTTGGCTCATTGAGTTTTAATTCATGGTGAAGTATATTTACCTTCGCTTGTATTTGTCCACTGTTCATCCTCATCGAAATGAGCATCACCTCCAATTCCAGGCCCAGGACGAAAGGCATGGGCCAGAACGCGACCAGGTCCATCAAATGGAGATCCATCACCATGATCTAGCGAGTAGAATTGAACAAACAGCTCAGTGAAGATTCGTTTCCAGCTTTTATTTTTATTCATCCGTGGGACATAGGCATCGCTGGCTGGCCGGCATTTATTGCACATCCCTAATTGCCCTTGTTCAGAGACAGTTGAGAGTCAACAACATTGCTGTGGATCTGGAGTCACATGTAGGCCAGGCCAGGTAAGGACAGCAGATTTCCTTCCCCAATGAACATTATTGAACCAGATGTGTATTCCCGACAATCGAAAATGGTTTCATCGTCATCAGTAGATTCTTAAATCCAGATATGTTTTTGTGAATTCAAATTCAAATTCCACCATCTGCCATGGTGGGATTCGAACCTTGGTCCCCAGAACATCAGCTGAGTTTCTGGATTGATTGTCTAGCGATAATACCACTAGGCCATGGCCTCCCCTGGATGAGGATGAAAGGATTACATGCAATCGTTTGAACAATAAAATGAAGCAATTGATTGCTGGCAATAACTGTTCACTGATCTGCTGATGCCTCCTATTACTCCACAATTAACTAAATACTTGAATTTAAATTCGTCAAGCTGGGATTTGAACTCACGGGTTAGATTTTACACAGGGGACGGTGAGGTCTCTGCCACCCTGCTGGAAAAGTCAGAAGTAATCCTGCCTCAGATTGGTGAACGAATCCTCCAGCCATTTAACGGCTGTTCAGCTGTTGGTTGGATTGAGGTGGAACTTCGTCTCTGTTCCAAGTTGAAGTCCGACCTCCAGGACTTGCTGGTTAATCAAAAGGCCAACAGCACTCTGGTCCCTGGACAATGAGGTAACCACTGCTGGGACTGCACAATCCCTGAGAAGGCCTTCAGTGACCGAGCCCGCACTGTCAGCTGAGTCCATGAGTGTCACCAGGCCCATGTCAGTGGCCCCAGCAGAATGACTGAGGGAGCTAGGGGGGAACATAAGAACATAAGAAGTAGGAGCAGGGGTAGGCCATCTGGCTCCTCAACCCTGCTCCGCCATTCAATAAGATCATGGCTGATCTTTTTGTGAACTCAGCTCCACTTACCCGCCCGCTCATCAGAACCCTTAATTCCTTTGCTGTTCAAAAATTTAACTATCCTTGCCTTAAAAACATTCAATGAGGTAGCTTCAACTGCTTCACTGGGCAGGGAATTCCACAGGTTCACAAACCTTTGAAAGAAGTTCCTCCTCAACTCAGTCCTAAATCTGCTCCCCCTTATTTTGAGGTCATGCCCCCCAGTTCTAGTTTCACCTGCCAGTGGAAACAACT
Source organism: Mustelus asterias (assembly GCF_964213995.1). Taxonomy (NCBI): domain Eukaryota; kingdom Metazoa; phylum Chordata; class Chondrichthyes; order Carcharhiniformes; family Triakidae; genus Mustelus; species Mustelus asterias. The sequence goes on from NC_135810.1 coordinate 55,722,953, forward strand.
TCCCTACTTCTATTTTATCTATTGCCTTCATAATCTTATATGTTTCGATAAGATCTCCCCTCATTCTTCCGAATTCCAATGAGTATACTCAGTCTCTCCTCATAAGCCAACCCTCTCTACTCTGGAATCAACCTAGTGAATCTTCTTTGTACCCCCTCCAGTGCCAGTATATCCTTTCTCAAGTAAGGAGACCAAAACTGTACACAGCACTCCAGGTGTGGCCTCACCCGCAACCTATAGCTGCAACATAACCTCGCTGTTTTTAAACTCCATCCCTCTAGCAGTGAAGGACAAAATTCCAGTTGCCTTCTTAATTACCTGCTGCACCTGCAAACCAAATATTGTGATTCATGCTCAAGGACACCCAGTTCTCTGCACAGCAGCATGCTGCAATTTTTTTACCATTTCAATAATAGTCCATTTTGCTGTTATTCCTACTAAAATGGATGACTTCACATTTACCAACATTGTACTCCATCTGCCAGACCCTTGCCCACTCACTTCAACTATTTATATCCCTTTGCAGACTTTCAGCGTCCTCTGTACACTTGGCTCTGCCACTCATCTTAGTGTCATCTGCGAATTTTGACATACTACACTTGGTCCCCAATTCCAAATCATCTGTGTAAAACGTAAACAATTGCAGTCCCAACACTGATCCCTGAGGCACACCACTAGTCACTGATCACCAACCAGAAAAACACCCATTTACTTTCTTTACTACCCATTACATTCTTTGCTTTCTGTTCGGTAACCAATTCTCTATCCATGCTAATACATTACCCGTAAGACCATGCACCTTTATCTTATGGAGCAGTCTTTGGTGGGGCACCTTGTCAAATGCCTTCTGGAAATCCAGATACACCACATCCACAGATTCCCCATTGTCCACTGCGGGCGTAATATTCTCAAAGAATTCCACCACATTGGTCAAACAAGACCTACCCTTCATGAACCCATGGCGCATCTCCCAATGGGACAATTTATATCCAGATGTCTCGTTGTTTCTTCCTTGATGATAGATTCAAGCATTTTCCCTGCTACAGAAGTTAAGACAACTGGCCTATAGTTACCTGCCTTTTGTCTACCTCTTTTTTTAAACAGTGGCATTGCATTTGCTGTTTTCCAATCTGCTGGAACCACCCCAGAGTCCAGCGAATTTTGGTAAATTACCACAAGCACATTTGCTGTTTCCCCAGCCATTTCTTTTATTACCGTGGGTTGCACTCCTTCAGGACCAGGAGACTTGTCTACCTTGAGCTTCATTAGCTTGCCCAACGCTACCTCTTTCATGATAATGATAATTTCTAGGTCCTCACCTGCCATAGCCTTCTTGTCATCAATTTTTGGCATTTTATTTGTGTCTTCCACTGTGAAAACCCACACAAAATACCTGTTCAATGCCTCAGCCATTTCCTCATTTTCAGTTGTTACATCCCCCCTTCTCATCCTCTAAAGGACTAATGTTTACTTTCGCCATTCTTTTTCATTTTATATATTTGTAGAAACCTTTGGCTATCTGTTTTTATATTCTGAACCAGTTTATTCTCAAAATTCATCTTACTTTTCTTCATAGCTTTTTTCATGGTTTTCTGTTGACCTTGAAAGATTTCCCAATCCTCTAATTTCCCACTAATCTTTTCCACTTTGTATGCATTTTCTTTCAACTTGATACCCTCCTTTATTTCCTTGGATATCCATGGTTGATTATCTCTTTTCCTCCAGTCCTTCCTTATCACCGGTGTGGCCAAACAGGCCACCTAAAATGGTGATTTATAAAGCACTCTGGGACAATTGGGCAAGAATAAAGCAGCAGACTGCAGCCTAAAAGACAGAGATAAACAGGCTGCAGTTCAGACGGCTGAATACACAGGATATGGGCCATCTCCAGGACAAAGGGGACTTTCTGGTTAAACTGGGTTGATTACCAGACAAAGGGGGGCCTTAACCCTTATTTGGGAGGGAGGTATGTGTCCTACGTGCCCCCAGCACCTACAGAGATGACCATTGAGAACACACCTAGAGATTGGTGTGGCAGCACCCGATTGGACTTTATCGATCAGGGTGATCAAGCCCTGATCGATTGATTGGAAATGGCCAAAAGGGGCGCAAAAACCAACGGGGTAGAAAGGGTGCTGCACAACCAAGAATCTCTCTCTCTCTCTCTGAACCCACAAACGAGCTACAACAATGGTGACCATCGCCAGCAATGACCAGCACGAGGAGAGCCACCACACCTGTGAAGGAAGGAAGACCAGAGTCAGAGTGCCAGACCAGACCAAAGGACCAGACTATGCAGAGGACTACAGAGATCAGAGCACAGATAAAGGCCAATATCTACTTGGGTACTTACCAGTCACGCAAAGTTAAGTCAAGGTCTAGTATTGGACTTGAACTTCAGTATTTCTGTAAGATAACTTATTGTTGGTTGGGTGGGTGATTATTGATTGTGTGTTTGAATTAATATTGTTGTACTAACAAGAAGTCTACTCGCAATTCTTTGTCCACCGTATAAGGGTTAAAACAGACTGTGTGGCAGGCACAACAAATTGGCGACTCTGGTGGGACATCGACAAGAAGTAACTTTGTTGCTCTGATATCGAATCCCACAGAATCTATATTGAACCATTATTTAAAACTCAGAGCCAACAGGTGTAAACTCCTTATTGGACAAATTGCTGCTTTTGGGAAATTGTCATTGTGCATCCATTGTTACTAACAAGGAGGATAGGGTAAACTCTGTAGGTTTACATTAGAATCCAGAGGGATAAGGACCAGAACATAGCCCAAAGCCGTACCTGCAATCCGATCAACTCCCTACCCCTTGCCATAGATCATAGATACTCTACAGTGCAGAAAGAGGCCGTTTGGCCCATCAAGTCTGCACCAACCACAATCACACCCAGGCTCTACCCCCATGTCCCTACATATTTACCCGCTAATCCCTCTAACCTTGTAGGTTTTAGGGCAAATCCTCCATGATTAAAGAACCCAGGGATAAGGAAAATGGCCGACTGGCTGTCGGGAACCTTTACAGCCACATGAATATGCAAGAGGCTGGGAATAACGAGAAGGTCGAGACAGGGATAATCTAATCAACAGGAAACAAAGGAGAAACCATGGCCAGCAGACAAGGAGTAAATAGCCCAGCAGCAAGACAATGAGAACAGAGATCATTCCATCCACAGACAACATCAATGACTCAGCTCGCTGATGGGATTCCAATCAGGATGACTATCAATCGAAACTATCAATGATCAGAAACTGTTTTGTGTGAGAGAATCACGGGTTCAGGTTTTAAAAAGGGACAAGCAAGCTCTGGCCTCTCTCCTCTCTCCACTCTCTTCTCCTGTTCCTGGCTGCCTCTCGTTCGTCTCCAGCACGCAGCCCGAAGTCCACTGATGAGACTTTGGGGAAAGCAGGGGGGCTTTTGCATGCACCTTTCATAGTTTAAGACACTGGTAAACTTGTGTAAAGTAAGCATTCCCGTTGTGCCCGTTTTAGTATTCCTTCCATAGCTATAGTCTTATAGAGCATAAGGCATTGTGTGTGGTTTTCCTGGTGTTTGGTGATCTTGACCTTGATGTTTTAACAAATATAGATATATCTTTGACTTCCATTGGAGTCCGTTTTGATCTTTTCAATTTCTCACCAACGATCTCTGACCAAGTCACAATATTAAATATCCCTTACCATAATTCCGGAGTCTAGAACTGAGGGTACCCTGGGCGCTTCGAAACCGCCCACTCAGGAAAGGCTGCCAGGTAGTGGATCGGCAGCAGTTTGCTTTTCTCTCTCTTGGGAGCGCTACTCTAGTGAAGTAGGCGCAAGGTGGCCGTTGTTCCATCGGCGAGAGAGAGAATCACTCGGGCATTGGTGGGGTTTGGGTAACGGAGAACCAAACCTGAGATTAGCCCACGAGTGGAGTTAAAAAGGGGATCCCGCTACAACCTACACATCTCAGGACACTAAGGGGCAATTTTAGCATGGCCAATCAACCTAACCCGCACATTTTTGGAGTGTGGGAGGAAACCAGAGCACCCGGAGGAAACCCACGCAGACACGGGGAGAATGTGCAAACTCCACACAGACAGTGACCCAAGCCTGGAATCGATCCCAGGTCCTTGGAGCTATGAAGCAGCAGTGCTAACCACTGTGCTACCGTGCTGCCCATGTAGTTCTATATTCAACGACATTCTATGTGGTTGAATATAGAATGGCAGGAAACAGCACAGAGGCAAGAAGTGTCCCATGCGGGAAAAAAAATCAGAGAATACATTAAGAAGAAAAGGTAGCCCCGAAAGGCAGAATCCTGTGCCAATACTGAGATGGGACCGGGATCCCTAGGACAGAAGTATTGGGACGATCTGAGGAAAGTTCAGGGAAAACAGGCAGGCAAATGTGAGAAAGCGACTGCCATTGTGAGCTGCTTCGGACAGCTGCTAGGAACAGAAAAGGAATTAAACACAGTTCGTAAGGAACTGGAGGAATCGAAGCAGGCACAGGAGGGAAAGGAGGAGGAGATTAAGAAACTCAAGGAACAGCAGCAGGAGAGGATAGAGCAGATAAGAGCTGAAAAGGACAGAGAGGCAGATGAATTAAAGAGAACAGACCAGGCAAATTTATTACATCTGGGCAATTTTCAAACCCAGTATGAGAGAGCGTTCCAATACGCCGAGCGCGCTGTCTTGGCGAAAGGTGAAGCCGAGCAGGCAGTAGCACGACTGGAAGCTAAGTGTACCGATCTGCAGGTGCAAATAAAAGCGCGACATCAAACCAGTAAAGAACAGCGACAGGCAACCGCTGACCACTCCAAATGCCAGCGAGAAATTTCACGGCTGGAATTCCTATTATCGGTTCAAAACGGATTTATGTGAACTTTCGGGACAGGAGAGGAAGAGGAGATAGAGGATGCAGATTGGGGAGAGTTAAAGGAGAATGCCAAACTTTATGTTACGCGAACCCGAGGATTGGGGTCCACCACCATCCGTCCCAGGGGGAGACATACTCACCGTGCCCCCAGATTCACCTCCAGTCCCGATGCACCAGTGACAACTGTACGTTGGGTAGGAGAGGCTTCGGGCCCAGCTGTTACATACACAACCCCGTTTACGGTGGCACAATTGGTTGAGATCGCAAATAAAATCACAACCTTTGAGCCATCGGCTGACCCACACAGTTTCTTTGAGGATGTTCGGCAGCAGAAGATAATGCATGGGCGAGATGAAAGGAAAGAAGTGAAGCTGATAGTCATGTGCTTAAACAAGTCTGCACGGTCTGTCCTGCCAGCCCCTCAAAATGTCGGGGAAGGAAATTTAAACAAAATTAAGGAAGCGATATTGACCACAGTAAGGCTTAATAAAGGGGATCCTGTAGATGGGTTAAATAAATGTAGACAGAGGAAAGGAGAACATCCGACTACCTTTGCCAGTCGTTTATGGATCCACTTCACGGGAGTGTCTGGGGAATTAGATCGGGCTCGATTAAATGAAGCCGATTCATCCAAATGGGCTCGGACATTAGTGTCGTACACCACAGAGAAAGGCAAGAAAGCCTGCGCTAATTTTGACCCCGCAGAGACCACACACAATGAAGCATGGGGTCTCCGACGGTTAGCTCGAGTCTGGGAACAGGAAGTTCAGGGACCCCCAATGTCACAGTCAGATAGGGAGGCGAGAACGCTTCCGATGAGGGCAGCCTAGGTCCAGTACGGAGAAACGAGGGTAAAGGGGATTCCCAACACCAGAGAGGTACAGCTCCACCTTACACAGCAGCCCCGGGGAGAGATAGAGGGACATGTTTTAATTGCAGGCAGCCAGGACACTTCACCTGAGAGTGTAGGAGACCCCACCACCCTATACATGGTCCCCGAGACAAGCGGGACCACCGGCTCCACCAGTTAGGCCAGCTCCTAGGTACGAGAGAAAGCACCGCCCACTACCAATAGAAGGTCCCGATCACCCCATGCGTATTGTAAGCGCCAGCCCACCTCTATATCCAACTGTCCCTGCCTATGGAACCCTAGATTGACGGTGTCCGGCCTCCCCAACCTGGGTCTGCAGCACCAGGTGGGATAGCGTAGAAAGACCCCTAATTAACGGCGAGGTAAAAGGCCACCTTGTAGAAGTCCTTTGGGATACCGGAGGCTCCCAAACTACCCTGAACATATCAAAATTAAAGACAGACATCCCTTGGCCAACTACGGGCACAATCACACTCAGTGGATTCACAGGACACATGCAGGAGGGACACATTACAGCCCCTGTACAGGTCCGCCCAGGTAGCAGGGCGTGTGACCATCCGGTGGTGTTAGTTGACCTTCCCCCAAACACTGAACACATTCTTGGGTCCGATTCCATAAATAAATGTAATCTTTCATTGATCCAGCTAATCGATGCATTTGGCAGATGGCTACGATTAGCAGAGCACCATCAATCATTCCAGTCGGGACATATGCTAATAGGGTTAGCACAATAGGGGAATTCTGGTTTGATCCATGAACGATTAGTAGTGATCCGGCCATCAGGGAGGTGCTTCAAAGAAACAATGGGGTGTTTGCGCAGCATCAGCATGATTGTGGTCAGATACCTGGGGAGGTGTTAATTGAAGGGCCGGACCCGAAACCACAGAGACAATACGGTTTCCCCAGACAGGCAGAGGGGGAGGTGGCCAGAGTAACTGATAGTCTATTACAGCAGGGGGTGTTGAGACGAGTGGCAGCCACAAATAATGCGCCGATACGGCCTGTGAAAAAGGCAGATGGATCATGGAGGTTAACGATCAATTATCGGGAATTAAATAAGGTTACCCCACTCACGGCCCCCACAGTAGCCACAAGCCCCGTCACCATGATGAGACAGGGAGCCCAGGCAAAGTTTTTCACGGTACTGGATATTAGTAATGGCTTCTGGTCCGTCCCTTTAAATCGGTCCTGCCAGTACAAGTTCACCTTTACCTCCCAAGGACAGCAATACACTTGGACTTGCCGACCACAGGGTTTCCATAATTCCCCGTCCATCTTCCACGGGCGACTAGCGACTGGATTAGAAATGTTTTCCCGACCTGAGTGCTTGGTCCAATATGTAGACGATTTATTGTTACAGACTAACACCAAAGAGGAGCTTGTAATATTGCTGGATGAATTACTCGCACTGCTCCACTCATTAGGCTGCAAAGTCAACCTGAAAAAGACCCAAATTTTGCAACCCCAAGATCATATACCTGGGTACAGTGATTACTCATGGGAAGAGGGAGATCGAACAAGAAAGGATAGACTCCATAGTGCACCTCCCACTGCCCCGAGATGTGAGTGCCCTCCGATCTTTCCTGGGCCTAGTAGGGTACTGTCGGAACTATATAGACTGCTTCGACACCAAGGCAGCCCCACTTTCCAAATTGCTAAAGAGAAACATGACCTGGGAGTGGACTGCGCAGCACACAGCTGCAGTAACCGATTTAAAGCGCGCCCTCGCCACAGCACCAGCCTTACTAGTCCCTGACCCAGATCTACCCCACGCCTTAGAGGTTGCAGCCGCCGCCCACACACTTTCGGCAGTATTATTACAGCAAAGACATGGCAGACCAGGCCCAGTAGCCTGCGCCTCACGAGTATTAGACCCAGTCGAACAGGGCTTCTCCGGGTGTGAACGACACCTGCTCGCGGTGTTTTGGGCTGTGCAGCATTTCGCCGATATCACCGGACTGAACCCAATAACCATTCTCACCGAACACACCCCAACTCAGCTTCTGCTGGACGGCCGCCTTAAAGACAGCTCAGTAAGCCAGGTCCGCACTGCCCATTGGACACGACTACTGCAGGGTAGGGACATCACTGTAAAACGATCCAAAATGCCCACGTTACTGGCAGATAATTTAAATCGTGGGGGAGACCCGCATGAGTGTCAGGTTATAGCCACAAAGGACGCCACAGGTCCGTTTATCCTAAAACAACAGGAGATATGTTCAGGGACAAAACAGACAGCCACCCAACGGACAGACTCAGCCATGAGAATTTATGTAGACGGTTCATCCACCACAGAGAATGGGACCAGAATCACACAATGTGGCATTTATGTGGAAAATCAACAGGGACAGCCACGAATAGTACTCACTCTCAAACCAGACATAGGGACGCCTTAACAACTTATTTGGGAAGGAGGTATGTGTCCTCCGTGCCTCCAGCACCTACAGACATGACCAAGCCCTGATCGATTGATTGGCAATGGCCAAACAGGTGCGAAAACCAACGGGGTAGAAAGGGTGCTGCACAACCAAGAATCTCTGTCTCTCTCTCTGACCCCACGAACGAGCTACAACAACAGTGACCATCGCCAGCACGAGGAGAGCCACCGTACCCGAGAAGGAAGGAAGACCAGAGCCAGAGTGCCAGACCAGACCAAAGGACCAGACTGCGCAGAAGACTACAGAGACCAGTGCACAGATAAAGGCCAATATCTGCCTGGGTACTTGCCAGTCACGCAAAGTTAAGTCAAGGTCTAGTATTGAACTTGAACTTTCGTATTTCTGTCAGATAATTTATTGTTGGTTGGGTGGGTGATTATTGATTGTGTGTCTCAGTAAATATTGTTGTACTAACAAGAAGTCAACTCGCAATTCTTTGTCCACCGTATTAATGTTAAAACAGACTGTGAGGCAGGCACAACACTGGTATATATTTTTGCTGAGCACTGTGAAAAATCGCATTGAAAGTCCTCCACTGTTTTTCAATTGCCCCACCATAAAGTTTTTGCTCCCAGTCTACCTCAGCCAATGCCTCCCTCACCCCTTTGTAGTCTCCTTTGTTTAAGCACAAATTTTACCTTTTCACGCTCCATCTGTATTTTAAATTCAACCATATTGTGATTGCTGCTTCCGAGAGGAATCCTAACTATAAGATCATGAATTATTCCTGTCTCATTTCACAGGACCAGATCTAGGATAGCTTGCTCCCTCATAGGTTCCATTACATACTGTTCAAGGAAGCTATCTTGGATACATTCCATGAACTCCTCCTCAAGGCTGCCATGACCGACCTGGTTTGACCAATTGAAATGTAAATTAAAATCCCCCATGATAATTGCTGTACCAGTTTTACATGCATCAGTTTTTTCTATGTTTTTTCTTGCTCCACCGTGATGTTATTATTTGGTCGCCAAGAGACAGCGCCGAGCAATGACTTTTTCTCCTTACTATTTCTAATTTCCCCCCAAATAGATTCAACCTTTTTTTCCATAGAACCTATATCATCTCTCACTACTGCCTGATGTTATCCTAAAATATCAGAGCTACACCATCTCCCTTACCTTCCTGTCTGTCCTTCTGAACAGTCTGATACCCCTGGATATTTAACTCCCAGTCGAGACCATCCTGCAACTCTGTCTCTATAATGGCCACCAAATCATTCTCATATGCGATGATTTGTGTCGTCAACTCATTTGCCTTGTTTCAAATGCTATGAGCATTCAGATAAAGTGCCCATGTGCTAGTTTTTGTACATTCTTTTTGAATTCTACCACCTCTAATAATAACATCTCCTGAGTTCTTCCTTTTAACTTTTTTCCTGATTTTTGATTTAGTTGTAACCTTCTCCCCACATGCTAATCTGCTGCTTTGCTTTCTATGAAAGAAGCTGGTTACAGGTCAAGGAGGCGCAATGTGGAGGTAACACAACATTTGCAGGAGCGATATATTATTGTTTGAACATACCTCTGAAAACAAATCTAATTTCAATGTCTGCAGGAGATGGTATCTGAGTAAATGTCAATGGAGTGACATCGGCCCAATATTGGAAAGCCTCTTTTATCGTGGTATCCACAACATCCCGCGGTAAGTCAGGTGTATACTCCTGTATTCTGTGTGGAGACAAAGTCACTTGCATCACTGTCTTTATAACCTGTCGGAATAATTATGCTGATTGTGTGCAGGTGTTTCTGAGATCAATGTTTGCCCTTCAGAAAACAGCTCATGCCACCTGCTCCAGTCACTTCCACAGTGACAAACATTGGCATCCAAACAGCGGAGTTCAGATGGCCAGTTTCCGGGGAGAGATTATGTGAATCACTGAGTAGGAATGAAAGGAATTCTGAGAGGAGAACCAGTTCCTGCTCTTCTTCAACCGCTGAACCCATGGATTTAGACCGCAAAGGATCTGCCTGCAAATTGAATTCAGCAGAACTTTATCAATTCATGTGAGAGTGTCCCAGCAGCATGAAATGTTTGGGGAACCTCTGTATGAAATGATCCTGCATTTGTGCAGTGCTGTGTAACTGTCTGATTGAGCTGCCCAACACCACGCAGACCAGGGCCTTCTACAGCAGGCCCTTGTGGGCAAGGTCCTAAACTCAGACAAAGTCTCCTTGAGGGGTCTGGTAACCCAGTGGTTCTGCTGCTACTTACAACCTGGAGATTGCGGTCTTCATAAATCCTCAGTCACGCATTGTGACTTTGAAATCAACAAATCTGATTATTTGTGGATTAGCATCAGAAAATGATAATGGAAGTTGCTGGGTTGCTGTAAAATTCCCACTGTTTCCCTGATAGTCTCGTCCCGGACTCACCACAGCTGATGTGAGTGTAATCTCACACTATGGGCACGATTTTACCAACAATTTGCGCCCGTTTTCGGGCACGAAATTGTGGTAAAGTCGGGTGTGAGGCCTTTATCGTGATCTGCGCCCGCGCAGATCGCCACTTTACTGAGACCCGGGAATGGTGGGGATCCGTTCCGCGCCCAAAGCGGGCTCAACGACGATTTAAATGCATTAATTAATGAACTGCCCGCCCAATTCTATCAGCATTTCCCCCTTTTCCACCGCGTTTGCCAATCCGGAACCGCGCTTTTAGGGATCTGCTGAATAAAAGCCTGAGTCGGGCGCTCCAGCCTCTGAAGAGCACGTTCAGAGCTTCCAACGGCTCTCTGACTCAGATCAGTGGTGGGGGGGAGGAGGGAGGCGGGTCAGGTCATTCTCTGGTTGGAGGGGGGTGGAGGGAAATGAGGTCAGATCGTTGTCTGGTTGTGGGAGGGGGGAGGAGGAGGCGGGTCAGATGTATCTCTGGCGAGGGGGGAGGGCCGATTGTTGTCTGGTGGTGGTGGGTCAGATGTTCCTCTGGAGGGGAGGGGGAGGGAGGCCAGACCATTCTCTTGATGGGGGGGGAGAGTGAGGCAAGTTCGTTGTCGGGGGCGGGGGAAGTGAGACCAGATCGTCGTTTAGAGGGGGGAGGGGGGGGGGGGTGGGGGGCGGGGGCGGGGGGGCGGGGAGGGAGTGAGGCCAGATCGTTGTCTTTTGGCGGGGGGGGGAGGAGGGAGGCGGGTAAGATGTATCTCGGGGAACGGGGGGAGCAGGTGGATCTCTGGTGGGGGGGGGGGCAGATGGATCTCTGGTGGGGGCGCAGATGGATCTCTGGTGGGGGGGGGCCAATGGATCTCTGGTGGGGGGGCAGATGCATCTCTGGTGGGAGGGGCAAATGGATCTCTGGTGTGGGGCAGGGGGGTCCGCTGCCATTCTGCGGGCGATCGGTGGGGGGGTGGGGGGCAGGGGTGGCGATTGGTCTGGGTAGTGGGGTGTGAATAAGGGACACACACACATCACTGTCCCCCTTATCCACCACCTCCCGTTACCCAGACCAATCGCCACCCCTGCTCCCCCCCCTCCCCCCGCCACACCGATCGCCTGCAGGGTGGCAGTGGACCCCCCCCCTGCGCCCCCCGCACCCCCACCAGAGATCTATCTGCCCCCCCCCCACCACCAGAGATCCATCTGTGCCCCCCGCCCCCTGCCCCGAGATACACCCTCGCTCCCGCTTTTCGCTCCCGGGCCGCTTTCTCTGCTTTCTGCGGCTCGGGAGTGATCCACCACAGGCGCGCTTTTTCCAATTTGTTTCTCACTGCACATGCGCAGTTCAGAGCTCTGATCGTTCTGGCAGCGCTAAGCCCCGCCCACAGCGCGAATCGGACTGGAGATGGCTGAGAGCGCATGGGGGTGCCTGAAAGCAGATTTCTGCGTCGGATCTGTACTGCTCCCAGATTCGGCACTTGGAATGAAAATGGTAAAATCGGGCCCTATGTGTGACCAACTTGATTATTCTATATCATTAGAGTTCATTTTGGATGAGGAATAAGAATAAGAATATTTGTAGAAAATGATTTGCTGGCCTGACATTAGTTCAGGGAGGCTCTCGCCTCCATTGTAGGGAAACACTCACATGGTGAAATACATTCCATTTATAAAGCTCCACACCTTGAGGAAACCTGCAAACTCGTGTATTATTGTTTTAAACATGGTTTTGAGAGGGAAAATATTGAAATCTCTGCCTGACTGGACAATAACACTGTCAGATACTGGAGTCAGCTATGAATGGAAATTTTCACAGATGTCTCCAGCTGTTGCTCAGAAAGAATAACAGGAAAAAAGCTCAAGGCATCGATCACCCTGACAGCCAGTGACTGAATTTATTCTATGAAGATGCTGGAAGATGTGGCTTCATGAATCTGCACATTTCTGTCACAGCTTCACTCAAAGATCATGGGTCTCCCAAGCAGCTCCCTTTGGATATGTCCAGACTGAGTCACCTTGGCCTGTTTATGCCGATATCTTCAGCACCGAAGCTGCAACTGATCTCTGTGTGGATGTTCTTTTTAATCATCCTATTCCTCCCCCAGATCCAGCAGAAAGAGTTGTTTACCCGGTGATTATATCGAATACCACTGTAGCTCTGGACATATCAGTCTCTGATTGAAGATCAGATGCAGCTCAAACAGACTAATTGGCCCCCAATAGCCCAGAAACTAACAATTCACTCTGTGACTTTGTGAAAGCTTTATTTCCAACACCTATCTTGCGGATTGACTTCCAGAAGATTCAAATGGCTAACTGGATATACAAACCTTTAGCATTGAACGTAAAGGCTCTATTTTCACTGAAGATTGGTTATTTAACACACTTTCTGCATCTTAACAATCCTGGCCAAGCCAAGCGTGGCGGCAGTCATTGTCAGATATTCTATCAAAGTGGAACCAATAGGGAATTAGCCAACTGGGTAAATGATGGATCAGATGTGTCAGTTCTCCCTGGTACATTTGAAATTGTAACTGATGCTCATAAAATTGACCAATTTTATTGAATAAACAGGAATGTCAAATTGCCAAGATCTATACCTGTAAGTGAGGTCCTTCTTCTCAAATACAGCACCGAGAGTAGTGAACTCTTCCGCATCAGTCACTCCACAACGAGGAAGATTTGGATTCACTGTTCCACTGACCAGGTTTGCAGCTAATTGAAAACGATAAGCTTTCTGTGCTCCCTAGATGCAGGAGAAGAGTTTATTTTTAAGGGATAATATTTCATTTCCTAATTATTCTATTGTCATTAAGAGCTGAAATTTATTTGGAAATGAAAAACAAACAATGCCTATTTTTACCCATGATTAACAATCCAGTGATTTAAATCACAAAAACACACAACTTTACAAATTGGGATTGTTGGGACTGCAATTTAGTTCACGGTTTGCTATTCAAGGGAAAAAGCCATTTCTCCACCTTTCATTCAAAGAGAAACTTCTTCGCAATCTTCGTATTATCCAAATAAATACACTTGATAGTTTGAAGTGATTTCTAAAATGTTAAATAACATAGTATTTTCACTGCAGCAATTCATTCCTAAATGCCTTTATCCAGGGAAATGTGATCTCTCAATAAAAGTCTCCTGATGTCAAATTCAAATACACAGAAGGTGGATGTGGAATCCCCCGAGCAGGTTGCACTGTTGGTTGTTACCACAGAAACCCTGCCAACATTCTGCACTGATATGGGCACACACGACCATGTGTCCTCCATGAACACATTGAATTGGCACTAATTTAGCGTCACTCAGCCTGATCACCCGGTTTGATGTCAGGATGACAAATGAGGACCAAGCAGGAAAATAATTTACAAAGCTGATGCGCAGAGATGTAGAAGTCATGGAGGTCCCACAAGGTTGACCTCAGAGAACAAAAAGAGGGGGGAGTGTGGAAATTAAAATGCTCAGATTAAAGAAAATCATGCCTTCTCTGTAACAGCTTGTGAGAATGTTATTAGTTGCAGACCTTCAAGGGAGCCTGTCTGCTTTAGACAATACTTCTCTTGCCTAGTCCTCCAAACATTCTGATTTTTGACCTTCACTAGAGGATGAACAAGACCAGATTTTTTCCATAACAAATACCAAAGGTGAGATATGGGGATATGCTATGCAAATGAAGAATTAGCAGAAGTCAATTTTTCATCAAATGAGATAGGATGAAAAGCCAAGATTCAGTTGCCAAATATGTCTGTCAATGAAGGATGTGAAAAATCTCTTGTTCCTGATTTGCTGGAATTGACTATAACTGCTGAGCTGTTTCTCTGTAAAGTCAGAACCACTCCAGCCATTTCGATAGAGGGAGGGGAGTTCTCCTTGTGCACAAGTAATTAAAGACCTTGCATGAGATGTATGGTATCCAGCGCAGTTTGTATTAAAAGTTGACTAAGTGTCCATGAGGTTGCTGGTACCCAAGGATCTCTGACACTTTTTGAAGATTCCACCAAGATTGCAAACCACCGGAGTGTCTCCACGGGAAGGCAGCGTGGTGCCTCGATGACCAAAGGCTCGGAGACCGCGGCTGCCTGATTTTGGGCATTGAATCATTTTGACCGGGGGAATGCACACACTTTCCTGTGTAAGCAGAGTAAGAAGTCTAACAACACCAGGTTAAAGTCCAACAGGTTTATTTGGTAGCAAAAGCCACTAGCTTTCGGAACAGGCTGTTCCACTGTGTAAGCATTACCAGGGTACGCACAGGGTTCAAGTCCCCTGAGGGTGCAGCAGAAGGTTGGGGGTTGGACCCCCTGTATAGGCACGTTTTTCCAGGGTTTGGGTCCCTGGAAAACCGCGGTCCCGATTTAACTGATTACCTCATTCCAAATTGATTCAGATCTTTTTGCTGTTATGCCCTTTTCTGCCACATGATGGCACTCTGGACCAGATGATTTTGCTCTGTTCGAATCGCAAGTGCTTTCATCCTTTGTCATCCTGGTTTTTTTGCGTCGGTCTTTTTCTGCCTGTGTATCACTGTGTCCCATGCCTACCAGCAGGATAGAACAGATCCCCGCTTTGATCATGGGAAATTCCTTCGGGAAGGCACATGGGCCTCCTCCTGAGGGAATACAATTGGAAATTCAGTCCCTTTCTCAGGTGGTGTGACAGAACCGCATGGCCTCGATCTCCTGTTAGCAGCGCAGGGGGGAGTGTGCATGGCAGTCAATCAGACATGCTGCTTTTACATTAATGAGGATCATAGAATCGACACAGACGTACGTACCATTCAGGAGCAGGTGTCTCTTTTGCACTCAGTTGTTCAGGAAAAGCCTTTTAATCAGTGGGGCGGGCTCCCTCACCTTGGCAGGTGATTTGGAGATTTTTTAAGACCTTTCTCAGGTACCTTATTATAGGCCTGGCTTTGCTCACCGTTTGGTTATTCAGTTTGTCTCTTGCTGTATCCGTTCTATCTGCCACCCTCGTTCTTTTCTCCACAGCCCAGCGCCCCCATCTCCTTCCAGTCCTCCCAGTTAACGAACTGACCAAGGAAGAATTTAGAAAACTGATGCGCACAGATGTAGAAGTCATGAAGGACCCATAAGGTTGTCCTTAGTGGACAAAAAAGGGGGGAAGTGTGGAAGTTAAAATGCGCAGATGAAAAAAAATCATACCTTCTCTGTAACAGCTTGTGAGAATGTTATTAGTTGCAGATCTTCAAGGGAGCCTGTCTGTTTTAGACTAATCCTCTCATGCCTCGCCCTCAAAACATTCTGCTTTTTGACCTTCACTGCAGGGTGAACAAGACCAGTTTTCTTCCATAACAAATACTAAAGGAGAGATATGGGGATATGCTATGCAAATGAAGGGTTAGCAGAAGTCAATTTTTCATCGAATGAGAAAGGGCGAAAAGCCAGGATTTAATTGGCTAATATGTCTGTCAATGAAGGATGTGAAAAATCTCTTGTTCCTGATTTGCTGGAATTGATGATAACGGCTGAGTTGTTTCTCTGTAAAGTCAGAACCACTTCAGCCATTTCGATAGAGGGAGTTCTCCTTGTGCACAAGTAATTAAAGACCTCGCATGAGATGTATGGTGTCCAGCGCAGTTTGTATTAAGAGTTGACTAAGTGTGCATAAGGTTGATGGTACCCAAGGATTCTGACATTCTCTTTTGGTTTCAGATTCCAGCATCCACAGCAATTTGCTTTTCTCGAGGGAGAAATGTGTTCAATATTAAACTGTAGCTGTGAGTGATTGCACCAAGATGGAGCAAGTTTAAAAACAAATGGCAGATGGCCTGGTGTGAGAAGGTTGGCAGCAGTGAGGGATTTCACTCAGGCAATACATGCATGAGATATTTAAAAAATAAGGGTTTAAGGTGGAGGGGAAAGGTCACAATCTAAAGTTATTGATCTCAGTGTTGAGTTCTGGAGGCTGCAATGCGTCTCATCAGAAGATGAGATGTTGCTCCTCCAGCTTGCACCGGGCTTCACTGGAGCACTGCAGCAGGCCAAGGATGGACATGTGGGCATGAGAGCAAGATGCTGAGTTAAAAGCAACAGGAAGGATGGGGTCATGCTTGCGGACTGAGTGAAGGTGTTCCGCAAGGTGGTCACCCAGTCTGCATTCAGTTTCCCCAGTGTAGAGGAGACCACATTGGGAACACATTAGCCCAAATAGTGCAAGTGAAATGCTGTGTAACCTGAAAGGAGGGTTTGGGGCCGTGAATGGTGAGGAGGGAGGAGGTAAAGGGGAAGGTGTTGCACCTTCTGCAATTGCAAGGGAAGGTGCCATGGGAAAGGGATTGGGAGTTGGGAGTGATGGAGGAGCAGGCCATGGTGTCACGGAGGGAGCAGTCCCAGTGGAATGCAGACTGCGGGTTAAGGGGAAGATGTGTTCCATGTCAGCATCATGCTGGAATTAGAGAAAATGGTGAAAGATGATCCTTTGATTGCAGAGGCTGGCGGAATGAAAAGTGAGGGCAAGGGGGACCCTATCATGTTTCTGGGGTGGAGGGGAAGGGGTGAGGTCAGATGTATGGGAGATGGATCAAACCCGGTTGAATGCCCTGTTAATCGTAGCGGGAGGGAAACCTTGGTTTAGAAAGAAACTGACCTGTCAGGAGCACTAAGTTTGAAGGTGATAGCATTCGCACAGATGTGACAGTGGCAGAGAAACTGGGAGAATGGAATGGAGTCCTTACAGGAAGCGAGGTGTGAGGAGTTGTAGTCAAGGTAGCTGTGGAAGTCAGTGGGTTTGGAAAGAATATTGGCAGTCAGTCTACAACCGGAATTGGAGACAGAGAAGTCAAGGAAGGAAGAGAAGGGAAGTGTTGGAGGTGGATCATGTGAAGGTGAGAGAGGGATGCAAATTGGAAGCAAAACCAATAAAAATTCCCAAGTCTCGACGAGATCAGGAAGCGGCATTGATACCGTCTTCGATGAAACAGAAAATGTGTTGTGGGCGCAGGACAGAGTAAGATTGGAACAGAGAATGTGCAACAGAACCCACAAATAGGCAAGCTTAACTGGGACCCATGAGGGAACTCTCAGTCACACGTTTTATTTGCAGGAAGTGAGACAAGTTCAAGGAGAAATTATTTCGTGACAGAACATGTCCGGCCAGAGGGAGGAGAGTGCTGGTGGTGGATGGGGATTGTTTGGGCCTCTGCTCCAGGAAGAAGCAGACAGCCCTGAGACCCTCCTGGTGAGGGATGGAGGTGTAGAGAGATTGAACCTCCACAGTGAAGTGGAGGTACTGAGGGCCAGGAAACTGGAAATTGTTGATATGACATAGAGCAGCAGATGAATCATGAATGTCGGTGGGAAGAGACTGGATAAAGGGAGAGAGAGAGGATGGAGCCAAGATAGGAAGAAATGGGTTCCATGGGGCAGGAACAGACTGGACAGTGGGGTTACCAGGGTAACACTGTTTGTCAATTTTGGGAAGGTGGTAGAAATAGACGATGCGGGACTGGGGGACAATGAGGCTGGAGGCTGTGGGCTGAAGATCACCAGAAGCGATGAGGTCAGTGAGCATCCTGGAAACAATGGCTTGATGTTTAGTGGTGGGGTCATGTTCGAGGGGGAGGTAGGAGGAAGTGTCTGAGAGTTGGCACTCAGTCTCTGCAATGCAGACAATGTGCGGACCAGCTGGCAGGGGTATTCACCGACATCTTTCACCTCTCTTTACACCGATCTGAGGTCGCTATCTGTTTCAAGAAGACGACCATCATCCCTGTACCAAAGAAAAGCCAGGCAGCGTGCCTTAATGACTGTCGCCCAGTGGCTCTGACACCCATCATTATGAAGTGCTTCGAAAGGTGAGTCATGGCACAAATCAATTCCAGCCTCCCAGATTGCTTGGATCCACTACAGTTCACCTACCACCACAACACGTCCACAGCAGACACCATCTCCCTGGCCCTACACTCAACTCTGAAACACCTGGATAACAAGGACATCCATGTCACACTTCTATTTATCGACTACAGCTCAGCCTTCAACACCATTATTCCTACAAAACTCATCTTGAAACTCCATGGCCTGGGTCAGAGACAGGGAAGGAATGGTGATATTGCTCCAAGTCAGGATCACGTGTGTCAGCTGCCCTGCTTCCTCTTGGTGGTGGAGGTTCCAGGTTTGGAAGCTGCGACTGAAAACAGCCTGGTGAATTGCTACATTGTACCTCTTTCAGTTTTATCCATTGCACAAGATCTTTGCTGTACACTTCCTGCAAAACCGGTTAGTATCTCCAGCAACAGAATGCGACGGTTCAGACCTCGAGGTGCTTGGGGAATGTGACTTAATGAAAAAGGAATTCTGTACGATACAGAGGCGCAGCTGATCCAGCTTCCAATGTAAATTCTGATCCGGCACCTGTGATTGAAGCTTCTAGGCTGAATGGTGTAAATTTCAGGACAACTTTAGGGATTGCAGCCCCGTCTCCAATGGCAGGGGCAGTGTTGGAGCTGTCTATGGGATGATCCTGGCAGCATACCTCTGCCCTCTGGAGGTTAGAGGTTTGCGGATAAGTGCCACGCATTTACCCGATCATTCCTTTTGCTGTATTTCAATTGGAATGTCTGGGCCAACATTTTCCAAGCAGCTGACAAGCACTTAACCGTGTCGGTGCCCCGTATCTTGTTAAATGGGCGCAGCACACACAATGGACCAGAGATAAAATCAGGAATCAAAGCCGAAAAGCGAGTCAATCTTCGGGGCTTTTGGTACTTTATGCTGCAATGAATAGATTTAGTGTTCCCAGAGAGTAGAGAAACTACAGCTTAGGTAAATACTGACTGAACTTGAACTTTATCAGTATTTCATATTCTTTAATCATATTATCAAAAATGGTTAATCAAAAACAGAAAGGACCTGAAGTAGAACAAAACAAGAATGTGGTCAGGTTAATCATATCCACGTGATACTCTTGCATTGAAATATAGAAACTAGAAACAGAAGTAGAACATTCGGCCCTCTGAGCCTGCTCCGCCATTCATTATGATCATGGCTGATCATCAAATTCAATGTCCTAATTCCCCCTTTTCCCGCATGTCCCTTGATCCCTTTCACCCTTAGAGCTATATCTAATTTCCTTTTTAAATCAGACCATGTTTTGGCCTCAACTACTTTCTGCAGTCGTGAATTCCACACATTCACCACCCTCCCGGTGAAGAAATTTCTCTTCACCTCAGTTCCAAAAGGATTACCCCTTATCCTCAAACTATGACCCCCTAGTTCTGGACGCCCCACACCATTGAGAACATTCTTCCTGAATCTACCCTGTCTAACCCTGTTAGACTTTTATAAGTTTCTATGAAATCCCCTCTTATTCTTCTAAACTCCAGTGAATATAATCCTTACTGATTTAGTTTCTCCTCATATGACAGACCTGCCATCCCAGGAATCAGCTTGGGAAACCTCCACAACCTCCCTCTGTAGCAAGGACATCCTTCCTCAGATGAGGACACCAAAACTGCACACAATACTCCTGGTGTGGCCTCAACAACGTCCTATACAATTGCAGCAAAACATCCCTCTCCCGATACTCAAATCCTCTCGCTATGAAGGCCAACATACCATTTGCCTTCTTTACTGTCTGATGTACCTGCGCGCTTACGTTCAGCAACTGATGTACGAGGAATTTGAGGTCTTGTTGAGTATCCACCTCTCAATTTGCACCCATTCAAGTAATAATCTGTCTTTCTATTATTGCCACCAAAGTGGATAACCTCACATTTATCACATTATACGGCATCTGACCTGCAGATGCCCAAACACTCAGCCTGTCCAAATCATGCTGAAGCATCTCTTCGCATAGTAGTCTGTAATGTGAGACCTGGTCGAAAGCCATCTGAAAGTCTAAATAAACCAGATCCACTGGTTTTCCTCGCTCAACCCTATCAGTTACATAGAGTCAGAGAGTCATAGAGGTTTACAGCATGGAAACAGGCCCTTCGGCCCAACTTTTCCAAGCTGCCCTTTTTTTAAAACCCCTAAACTAATCCCAAGTGCCCACATTTGGCCCATATCCCTCTATACCCATCGTACCCATGTAACTATCTAAATGCTTTTTAAAAGACAAAATTGTACCCGCCTCTACTACTACCTCTGGCAGCTTGTTTCAGACACTCACCACCCTCTCTGTGAAAAAATTGCCCCTCTGGACACTTTTGTATCTCTCCCCTCTCACCGTAAACCTATGCCCTCTAGTTTTAGACTCCCCTAACTTTGGGAAAAGATATCGACTATCTAGCTGATCTATGTCCTTCATTATTTTATGGACCTCTTTAGGATCACCCCTCAGCCTCCTACGCTCCAGAGAAAAAAGTCCCAGTCTATCCAGCCTCTCCTTATAACCCAAATCATCAAGTCCCGGTCTTTCTCGTTTAATAATATCCTTTCTACAATAGGGTGAACAGAATTGCACACAGTATTCCAAGTGTGGCCTTACCAATGTCTTGTACAACTTCAACAAGACATTCCAACTCCTGTATTCAATGTTCTGACCGATGAAACCAAGCATGCCGAATGCCCTCTTCACCACTCTGTCCACCTGTGACTCCACTTTCAAGGAGCTATGAACATGCGAGTCTGTGATAGGTATGTCCCTGTCAGGCAAGGAGGAATTGGTAGGGCTAGGGAACCGTGGTGCACCAAAAAAGTTTCTTTGTTGGTTAAAAAGAAAAAGGAGGCTTATGTTCGGATGAGACGTGAGCACTCGGGTAGTGCACTAGAAAGCTTTAGATTGGCTAAGAGGGAGTTGAAGAGCGAGCTTAGAAGGGCTAAAAGGGGACATGAGAAGACTTTGGCGGATAGGGTTAAAGAGAATCCTAAGGCGTTCTATAGGTATGTCAAGAACAGAAGGTTGGTTAGGGCAAGTTTAGGGCCAGTTATAGATGGCAGAGGGAAGTTATGTGTGGAACCGGAGGAGATTGGTGAAGCATTGAACCAATATTTCTCTTCGGTGTTCACGCAAGGGGACATGAATATAGCTGAGGAGGACACTGGGTTGCAAGGGAGTAGAATAGACAGTATTACAGTTGATAAGGAGGATGTGCAGGATATTCTGGAGGGTCTGAAAATAGATAAATCCCCTGGTCCGGATGGGATTTATCCAAGAATTCTCTGGGAGGCAAGAGAAGTGATTGCAGAGCCTCTGGCTCTGATCTTCAGGTCGTCGTTGGCCTCTGGTATAGTACCAGAAGATTGGAGGTTAGCGAATGTTGTCCCATTGTTTAAGAAGGGGAACAGAGACTTCCCCGGGAATTATAGACCGGTGAGTCTCACTTCTGTTGTCGGCAAGATGTTGGAAAAAATTATAAGGGATAGGATTTATAGTTATTTGGAGAGTAATGAATTGATAGGTGATAGTCAGCATGGTTTTGTGGCAGGTAGGTCGTGCCTTACTAACCTTATTGAGTTTTTTGAGAAAGTGACCAAGGAGGTGGATGGGGGCAAGGCAGTGGACGTGGTATATATGGATTTTAGTAAGGCGTTTGATAAGGTTCACCATGGTAGGCTTCTGCAGAAAATGCAGATGTATGGGATTGGGGGTGATCTAGGAAATTGGATCAGGAATTGGCTAGCGGATAGGAAACAGAGGGTGGTGGTTGATAGTAAATATTCATCATGGAGTGCGGTTACAAGTGGTGTACCTCAGGGATCTGTTTTGGGGCCACTGCTGTTTGTAATATTTATTAATGATCTGGATGAGGGTATAGTTGGGTGGATTAGCAAATTTGCTGATGACACCAAAGTCGGTGGTGTGGTAGACAGTGAGGAAGGGTGTCGTAGTTTGCAGGAAGACTTAGACAGGTTGCAAAGTTGGGCCGAGAGGTGGCGGATGGAGTTTAATGCGGAG
Organism: Mustelus asterias; assembly: GCF_964213995.1. NCBI lineage: Eukaryota > Metazoa > Chordata > Chondrichthyes > Carcharhiniformes > Triakidae > Mustelus > Mustelus asterias. Next base: position 55,745,368 of record NC_135810.1, read on the forward strand.
AAGTGTGAGGTAATTCACTTTGGTAGGAATAACAGATGTGTTGAGTATAGGGCTAACGGGAGGACTTTGAATAGTGTGGAGGAGCAGAGGGATCTAGGTGTATGTGTGCATAGATCCCTGAAAGTTGGGAATCAAGTAGATAAGGTTGTTAAGAAGGCATATGGTGTCTTGGCGTTTATTGGTAGGGGGATTGAATTTAGGAGTCGTAGCGTTATGTTGCAACTGTACACAACTCTGGTGCGGCCGCACTTGGAGTACTGTGTGCAGTTCTGGTCCCCACATTACAGGAAGGATGTGGAGGCTTTGGAGAGGGTGCAGAGGAGGTTTACCAGGATGTTGCCTGGTATGGAGGGGAGATCCTATGAGGAGAGGCTGAGGGATTTGGGATTGTTTTCGCTGGAAAGGCGGCGGCTAAGAGGGGATCTTATTGAAACATATAAGATGATTAGAGGTTTAGATAGGGTGGATAGTGATAGCCTTTTTCCTCTGATGGAGAAATCCAGCACGAGGGGGCATGGCTTTAAATTGAGGGGGGGTAGTTATAGAACCGATGTCAGGGGTAGGTTCTTTACCCAGAGGGTGGTGAGGGATTGGAATGCCCTGCCAGCATCAGTAGTAAATGCGCCTAGTTTGGGGGCGTTTAAGAGATCCGTAGATAGGTTCATGGACGAAAAGAAATTGGTTTAGGTTGGAGGGTCACAGTTTTTTTTTAACTGGTCGGTGCAACATCGTGGGCCGAAGGGCCTGTTCTGCGCTGTAATGTTCTATGTTCTATGTTCTATGTACCCCTAGATCTCTTTGTTCTGTAACTCTCCCCAACGCCCTACCATTAACTGAGTAAGTCCTGCCCTGATTCAATCTACTAGAATGCATCACCTCGCATTTGTCTAAATTAAACTCCATCTGCCATTCGTCAGCCCACTGGCCCAATTGATCAAGATCCCATTGCAATTGGAGATAACTTTCGTCACTGTCCACTCTGCCACCAATCTTAGTGTCATCTGCAAACTTACTGACCATGCATCCTATATTCTCATCCAAATCATTAATATAAATGACAAATAACAGTGGACCCAGCTCTGATCCCTGAGGCACACTGCTGGTCACAGGCTTCCAGTTTGAAAAACAACTCTCTACAACCACCCTCTGGCTTCTGTCAAGAAGCCAATTTTGTATCCATTTAGATACCTCACCCTGGATTCCGTGAGATTTAACCTTCTGCAACAACCAACCATGCGGTACCTTGTCAAAGGCTTTGCTTAAGTCGATGTAGACAACATCAACTGCACTGCCCTCTTGGTTACCCCTTCAAAAAACGCAATCAAATTTGTGAGACATGATTTTCCACTCACAAAGCTATGCTGACTGTCCCTAATCAGTCCTTGCGTCTCTAAATGCCTGTAGATCCTGTCTCTCAAAATACCTTCCAACAATTTACCCACCACAGATGTGAGGCTCACTGGCCTGTAGTTCCCAGGCTTTTCCCTGTAGCCCTTATTAAACAAAGGCACAACATTTGCCACTCTCCAATCTTCTGGCACCTCACTCGTGACTATTGATGATTCAGATATCTCGGCTAGGGGATCCGCAATTTCCTCCCTAGCCTCCCACAATGTCCTGGGATACACTTCATCTGGTCCCGAGGATTTATCAACCTTGATGCACTTTAAGACTTCCAGCACCTCCTTCTCTGTAATATGTACACTACTCAAGACATCCCTATTTATTTCCCCAAGTTCCCTAAAACCCTTGCTTTTCTCAACAGTAAATACTGATGAGAAATATTCATTTCGGATCTCACCCATCTCTTGTGGATCCGCACATAGATGACCTTGTTGACCCTTAAGAGGCCCTACTGTCTCCCTTGTTACTCTTTTGCCCTTTATGTATTTGTAGAAGCTCTTTGGATTCTTCTTTGCCTTATCTGCTAAAACAATCTTGTGTCCCCTTTTTGCCTCCTCATAAAATTCCAATAGATTCGTCAAGCATGATTTCCCTTTTGTAAATCCATGCTGACTTTGTCTGATTATACCACAACCTTCCAAATGCCGAGTTATGAAATCCTTGATAATAGATTCTAGCAACTTCCCGAGTACCGACGTTAGGCTTACTGGTCTCGAGTTCCCTGTTTTCTCTCTACCTCCCTTTTTGAATAGTGAGCTTACATTAGCTGCCCTCCAATCTGTAGGAAACATTCCGGAGTCCAAAGAATTTTGGAAAATGACCACCAATGGATCTGCTATTTCCAGGGCCACTTCTTAAGTATTCTGGGATAAAGATTATCAGGACCTGGAGATTTATCCACCTTCAATCCCATCAATTTCCCCATAGCCATGTTTCTTTTAATGCTGGTTTCCTTCAGCTCCTCACTGAAGCATGTTTCACTCAGCACTTCTGGCACATTATTCATGTCTTCCTTGTGAAGACTGAAGCAAAGTACAAATTTAATTCCTTAATCATTTCTTTATTCCCCGTTAGGTATTCTCCTGTTTCTGAATGTAAGGGGCCGACATTTGTTTTTGTCAATCGTTTTCTGTTTACTTATCTATAGAAACTTTTATAGTATTTGGAATGGAAAGCTTAAATATTTTACATACCTCAGTTTCATTTGCGTCCTTTACTAAAGACAATGGAAGTGCAGTTGAAGAAAAAGCGAGAAAGCCTAGTTCGAGCACAACTGCAACGCAAAAGTACATTGCCTTCATTGTGGCTGTTTACGGCGTGGTAAACAGGTTTATGATAAAAGGAAGTCCACTGCCTATTTTTATATAAAGCTGGAGAACTAAGTGACTCAATGAATCAGAGCAGAAAGCGCTGCCTCAGATCAATTGTAATAAATAAATCGTTGCTGAGACATTGGACAAGTATTTTCTTATGCAACGACTGTGCTGTCAGTTGATAATAAATCCTTTCAAATTTAAATTATGAAGCAAGGAAGCAGAAAAAGAAGGAAAAATCCTGGAAGCTAAGTGATATTTTACATTATAAAGCATTAGAGAAGCAGCAGAATGAAGTAGAATAGTTGTAATGTTCTACAAACACAGGTGAAGTATTTTTCACCTCTTGACTCACACACTTGGTGCAACAGGAGTATCAGAATTGAAATACAATGTATAAGGTTTGCCCAAGTTGTCTCTCTGACATCAAAGAAATACATACCCAACGACAGACTGTCAGGGATGTAAGTATATACCCACCAATAAGCCCTCAGGAATAACAACATGAACTTGCTTTGATGTCGCATGTTTATCATGGTAAAGCAACCCAAAGATTTTCAAAGGATTGCTATCAAGAAAAAACACAGATGCCTAACGAATAAAAAATATATTAAAACAGGTGACCAAAAGTGTGCTCGCTGAGGTGGCTCTTAAGGAGCATTTTAAAGAGGAGGAGGGAGGGACAGAGTCAGAGATGGTGAGTGAAGAATTTCTAGAGATTAGGGCCCAAGTTGCTGAGGGTATGGCTGCTAATGGTGGGCCGATGGAAATCAGGAATGTGCAAGAGGAAGAGTTGGAAGAGTATCGAGATCTTGGTGGTTGGAGGACTGGGGGAGGATGCACCAATGAGGAGATTGAGACCTTGTTGGATTGGGAGCCAGTGTAGGTCAGCGAGCACAGGCTGATGGGTGAATACGACTCTTGTGAGCTTGAATAAGGTCAACAGGACATTTATGGAAGGCACAAGGTGTGCGGCTGGTCAGGAAAGCATTGGCATTTTTAAATCTGAAAGTGACACAAGCATAGATGAGGGGTTGTGCAGCAGATGAGTTGAGGCCTGGGCAAGGACGAGCGATGTAACCCACGGTGGAAATGGACAGTCATGGTGATGGAGAGGGCCTGATGTCCACAGCTCAGCTCAGGGTCAGGTAGATCACACTGAGACAGTGGTCTTGCGAGGGACAGAGTCTCTGGTACAAACCTCAAAAGATGGGCTTAATTTCCAGTCCCACAGAGATGGATTTTTCCACGTTCGGCTCGGCTCACCATTGGTCGTCAGAGGGAACTTCTGGACCCACTGAAGTTAATGGCGATATGCATGGCTCACCTGTCCCACCACTGGGGAACCTGCAAGGAGGGTCGTCTTCGGTGGGACTGGAAGATCCTACTAGCAGGAATGATGGTCTGCCCCAGACCACCAATAATGTGCCAGTGACTGAGATACTTAGCCAGAAATAAATCCTGAATTCTAACCGAATCAATTCTTCAGTTTCCTTTGCAGACACTGCCTGAGCTGCTGAATGTTTCCAGCATTTTCTGTTTCTGTTCCATCGTGAGATGACCAGCTGAGACATTCACACACTAACAACTGGAATTGCTGGAAAGTATTGGAAAGCAAACAAACACGACCAATACACTGATTCCCACATTGAAATCTGAATTTCAATATGTTTAATGAGCCCAGGACGGTACTCTCTGTGCCTGCTAGAGTCTCCCCCCACCCCCTCAATCCCCCAGCCGGGAGAGGTTCCCACCAGCGGGGATTGAAGCTGGGGCCCATCACTGGGATGAGGTGTGATCACCCTGCTGGTGGGGACAGAGGCCACTGAGGCCCAGCCCAGGAGGTTGTGGGATAGGGGGGTACCCCTTGGGCAATGCCAGCTTGGTACCCTGGCACTACCCACCGGGCACGATGCCCACAATGTGCAGAGCAATAAGTTGCGGGTTGAGTGGGAAGAGGTAGTGTCTGGGATGAGCTGAGTTGCTCTCACAGAAAGGTTGCTTGGGCACAACAGGATCAATGGCCAGCTTCTGTGATGTAGCTATTCTGTGATTCAATGATACTAAAAACACCTCAGCGTTTTTTCTGTGGAAATTCTGTGGTGAATAACTCATCCCCTGAATCCCCCAAAGCTATCATCAGGACACAAGTCGCGAGTGTGAAGGAATACCTTCCACTTGCCTCATTGGACACGCGCAGCTCCAACAACATTGAAAACATTCAACAGCACCATGGAAATAGCAGCTTGCTCGATTGGCACCCAATACACCAGCTTAAACATTCAGTCATTCCAGCACGAGAGCACATGGCTGCTGTGTGTATCATCTACACAAGGCACTCCAGCAATTTCTGGAGCTTCCTTCCACAGCGTCTTCCAAATCGGCAACTTCCATCACCTGAAAGAAAATGAATTGCAGACACATGGGGCGTGATTTTACCATTGCATTGCGCCCATTTTCGGGCGCGAAAACGTGGTAAAGTCGTGTGTGAGGCCATTAACACGATCTGTGCCCGCGGCTGCGCAGATTGCCACTTTATCAAAACCCGGGATTCGCCCCCAAAACGGGCGCAACAGCGATTTAAATACATTTGCATGCATTTAAATTGAATTAATGAACTGCCCGCCCAACTCTATCAGCAGTTCCCCCTTTACCACCGTGTTTGCCAATCCGGAACCGAGCCGTAATGGACCTGCTAAATAAAAGTCTAAATTGGGCGCTCCGGCTGCTGAAGAGGCACATTCCGAGCTTCCAACGGCTCACTGACTCAGACCAGTGGTCGGGGTGGGGAGGAGGTAGGTGGGTCAGATCATCCTCTGGTTGGCGGGGGGAGGGAGGAGGAGGAGGCAGGTCAGATGTATCTCTGGTGGGGTGGTAGGGGGAGGACTGATCGCTGTCTGGTGGGGAGGGAGGAGGAGGCGGGTCGGATGTTCCTCTTGGGTGGGGGATGAGTGAGGCCAGATCGTTGTCTGGGGAGGGGTGGGAGGAGGGAGGCCCGATCGCTCATGGGTGGTGGGGGGGCAGATGGATCTCCAGTTGGGGGGGGGGCGGTCAGATGGATCTCAGGTGGGGGGGGCAGGGGTAACGCTGCCACTCTGCGTGCAATTGTTCGGGGGGAGGGGGGGCAGGGGTGGCGAACGGTCTGGGGAGTGGGAGGGGTGGATAAGGGGGACAGTGATGTGTATCGGTAGTGGGGGGGTGGATAAGGGGGACAGCAATGTGTATGGGTAGTGGGGGGGAGGTGGATAAGGGGGACAGTGATGTGTGTGGGTAGTGGGGGGTGGATAAGGGGGACAGTGATGTGTCTGGGGATGGGGGTGGATAAGGGGGACAGTGATGTGTGTGGGTAGGGAGGGTGGATAAGGGGGACAGTGATGTGTGTGGGTAGTGGGGGGTGGATAAGGGGGACAGTGATGTGTGTGGGTGGGGGGGTGGATAAGGGGGACAGTGATGTGTGCGGGTAGTGGGGGATGGATAAGGGGGACAGTGATGTGTGTGGGTAGTGGGGGATGGATAAGGGGGACAGTGATGTGTGTGGGTAGTGGGGTGTGGATAAGGGGGACAGTGATGTGTGTGGGTAGTGGGGGATGGATAAGGGGGACAGTGATGTGTGTGGGTAGTGGGGTGTGGATAAGGGGGACAGTGATGTGTGCGGGTAGTGGGGGATGGATAAGGGGGACAGTGATGTGTGTGGGTGGGGGGGGGGTGGATAAGGGGGACAGTGATGTGTGTGGGTAGTGGGGGGGTGGATAAGGGGGACAGTGATGTGTGTGGTGTCCATCGCTCCTGCTTTTCGCTCCCGAGCCACTTTCTCCGCTTTCTGTGGCCCGGGAGCGATGTGACACGGGCGCGCTTTTTCAATTTTTTTCTAACTGTGCATGCGCAGCTCGGAGCTCCGATCGTTTCGGCCGCGCTAAGCCCCGCCCACAGCGCGAATGGGACTGGAGCTGTTTTTTTCAGGTGGAGTGCGTATGGGGGCGCCTGAGGGCAGATTTCCAAGTCGGATCTGAATTACACCGAGATTCAGCACCTAGAATGAAAATGGTAAAATCGGGCCCATGAATTCATCATGTTTTTGATTTGATTTATTGTTGCCACATGTATTGGGATACAGCGAAAAGTATTGTTTCTTATGCGTGCGCTGTACAGACAAAGCATAACGTTCATCGAGTACAGCGGGGTGAAGGAAAGGAGAGGGTGCAGAATATAGTGATACAAAGCTCGGGCGCCCAGAAAGATCAACGCAATATAAGATAGGTCCATTCAAAGGTCTGATGGCAGCAGGAAACAAACTGTTCTTGAATCGGTTGGTACGTGATCCCAGATTTTTGTATCAATTTTCTGACAGAAGAAGTCTGAAGAGGATATGTCCAGGGTGCTTGATAATGCTGGGCTGCTTTTCTGAGGCAGCGGGAAGTGTAGACAGAGTCAATGGACGAGGCTCCGTTCAAAACCCTTTGTAGTTTCTTGCAGTCTTGGTCAGAGCAGGAGCTATACCAAGCTGTGATACATCTGGAAAGGAGGCATTCTAAGGTGCAGCTGCAACAATAGATGAGTGTTGTCCTGTACATGCCGAGTTTCCTTCGCCTTCTGAGAAAGTAGAGGCGTTGGTGGGCTTTCCTAACTATGGTGTCAGCGTGGAGGGACCAGGACAGGTTGTTGGTGATCTGGACACCTCAGAACTTGAAGCTCTCGACCATTTACACTTCATCACCATTCTCCACTACACTTCCTGAAGTCTCTGGAAGATGACTATCTCCTTTGTTTTGGTGACATTGAGGAAGAGATTATTGTTGTCACACCAGTTCACAAGAATCTCTGTCTCTTTCCTGTAAGCAGTCTCATCATCGCTTGAAATGCGACCAACCATGATGGTGTCATCAGCAAACTTGAAAATTAAGTTGGAGGGGAATTTGGCCACACAGTCATAGGTGTAGAAAGAGTTTGAGAAAGGGCTGAGAACACAGTCTTGTGGGGCACCAATATTGAGGGTTATGTCAGAGAGATTGTGAGGGTGGTGTGAGTGTCGGTGACGGGGGTGACTGTGTGTGAGAGAGGGTAAACGTATGTGAGAAGCGGGAGAATGTGTGTGAGGGGGGTGTGAGAGGTGGTGAGAGTGTGTGTGAGGCGGGTGAGTGTGTGTGAGGGGGTGAGTGTGTGTGAGGCGGGTGAGTGTGTGTGAGCGGGGGTGAGTGTGTGTGAGTGGGGGTGAGTGTGTGTGAGGCGGGTGAGTGTGTGTGAGGGGGGGGTGAGAGTGTGTGAGGGGGTGAGTGTGTGTGAGGCGGTGAGTGTGTGTGTGAGGGGGTGACTGTGTGTGTGAGGGGGTGAGTGTGTGTGAGGGGGTGAGTGTGTGAGAGGTGGTGAGAGCGTGTGTGAGGCGGGTGAGTGTGTGTGAGGGGGTGAGTGTGTGTGAGGCAGGTGAGTGTGTGTGAGCGGGGGTGAGTGTGTGTAAGTGGGGGTGAGTGTGTGTGAGGGGGTGAGTGTGTGTGAGGCGGGTGAGTGTGTGTGAGCGGGGGTGAGTGTGTGTGAGTGGGGGTGAGTGTGTGTGAGGCGGATGAGTGTGTGTGAGGGGGGGTGAGAGTGTGTGAGGGGGTGAGTGTGTGTGAGGGGGTGAGTGTGTGTGTGAGGGGGTGACTGTGTGTGTGAGGGGGGGTGAGTGTGTGTGAGGGGGTGAGTGTGTGTGAGGGTGGGTGAGTGTGTGTGAGGGGGGGTGAGTGTGTGTGAGGGGGTGAGTGTGTGTGAGAGGGTGAGTGTGTGTGTGAGGGGGTGAGTGTGTGTGTGAGGGGGTGAGTGTGTGTGAGGGTGGGTGAGTGTGTGTGAGGGGGTGAGTGTGTGAGTGGGGGTGAGTGTGTGTGAGCGGGGTGAGTGTGTGTGTGAGGGGGTGAGTGTGTGTGTGAGGGGGTGAGTGTGTGTGAGGGGGTGAGTGTGTGTGTGAGGGGGTGAGTGTGTGTGTGAGGGGGTGAGTGTGTGTGAGGGGGTGAGTGTGTGTGAGGGGCTGAGTGTGTGTGAGGGGGTGAGTGTGTTTGTGAGGGGGTGAGTGTGTGTGAGGGGGTGAGTGTGTGTGAGGGGGGGTGAGTGTGTGTGAGGGGGTGAGTGTGTGAGTGGGGATGAGTGTGTGTGAGCGGGGGTGAGTGTGTGTGAGCGGGAGTGAGTGTGTGTGGGGGGTGAGTGTGTGTGAGGGGGGAAGAGTGTGTGTGAGCGGGGGTGAGTGTGTGTGAGCGGGAGTGAGTGTGTGTGAGGGGGTGAGTGAGTGAGTGGGGGTGAGTGTGTGTGAGCGGGGGTGAGTGTGTGTGAGCGGGAGTGAGTGTGTGTGAGCGGGAGTGAGTGTGTGTGGGGGGTGAGTGTGTGTGAGGGGGGAAGAGTGTGTGTGAGCGGGGGTGAGTGTGTGTGAGCGGGAGTGAGTGTGTGTGAGGGGGTGAGTGTGTGTGAGCGGGGGTGAGTGTGTGTGAGCGGGGGTGAGTGAGTGTGAGCGGGAGTGAGTGTGTGTGAGGGGGTGAGTGTATGAGTGGGGGTGAGTGTGTGTGAGCGGGGGTGAGTGTGTGTGAGCGGGGGTGAGTGTGTGTGAGGGGGTGAGTGTGTGAGTGGGGGTGAGTGTGTGTGAGTGGGGGTGAGTGTGTGTGAGTGGGGGAGAGTGTGTGTGAGCGGGGGTGAGTGTGTGTGAGCGGGGGTGAGTGAGTGTGAGTGGGGGTGAGTGTGTGTGAGCGGGGGTGAGTGTGTGTGAGTGGGGGTGAGTGTGTGTGAGCGGGGGTGAGTGTGTGTGAGCGGGGGTGAGTGTGTGTGAATGGTAAAATCGGGCCCATGAATTCATCATGTTTTTGATTTGATTTATTATTGCCACATGTATTGGGATACAGCGAAAAGTATTGTTTCTTATGCGTGCGCTGTACAGACAAAGCATAACGTTCATCGAGTACAGCGGGGTGAAGGAAAGGAGAGGGTGCAGAATATAGTGATACAAAGCTCGGGCGCCCAGAAAGATCAACGCAATATAAGATAGGTCCATTCAAAGGTCTGATGGCAGCAGGAAACAAACTGTTCTTGAATCGGTTGGTACGTGATCCCAGATTTTTGTATCAATTTTCTGACAGAAGAAGTCTGAAGAGGATATGTCCAGGGTGCTTGATAATGCTGGGCTGCTTTTCTGAGGCAGCGGGAAGTGTAGACGGAGTCAATGGACGAGGCTCCGTTCAAAACCCTTTGTAGTTTCTTGCAGTCTTGGTCAGAGCAGGAGCTATACCAAGCTGTGATACATCTGGAAAGGAGGCATTCTAAGGTGCAGCTGCAACAATAGATGAGTGTTGTCCTGTACATGCCGAGTTTCCTTCGCCTTCTGAGAAAGTAGAGGCGTTGGTGGGCTTTCCTAACTATGGTGTCAGCGTGGAGGGACCAGGACAGGTTGTTGGTGATCTGGACACCTCAGAACTTGAAGCTCTCGACCATTTACACTTCATCACCATTGACATAAACAGGGGCATGTTCTCCACTACACTTCCTGAAGTCTCTGGAAGATGACTATCTCCTTTGTTTTGGTGACATTGAGGAAGAGATTATTGTTGTCACACCAGTTCACAAGAATCTCTGTCTCTTTCCTGTAAGCAGTCTCATCATCGCTTGAAATGCGGCCAACCATGATGGTGTCATCAGCAAACTTGAAAATTAAGTTGGAGGGGAATTTGGCCACACAGTCATAGGTGTAGAAAGAGTTTGAGAAAGGGCTGAGAACACAGTCTTGTGGGGCACCAATATTGAGGGTTATGTCAGAGAGATTGTGAGGGTGGTGAGAGTCGGTGACGGGGGTGACTGTGTGTGAGAGAGGGTAAACGTATGTGAGAAGCGGGAGAATGTGTGTGAGGGGGGTGTGAGAGGTGGTGAGAGTGTGTGTGAGGCGGGTGAGTGTGTGTGAGGGGGTGAGTGTGTGTGAGGGGGGGTGAGTGTGTGTGAGGGGGTGAGTGTGTGAGTGGGGGTGAGTGTGTGTGAGCGGGGGTGAGTGTGTGTGAGGGGGTGAGTGTGTGTGAGGGGGTGAGTGTGTGTGTGAGGGGGTGAGTGTGTGTGTGAGGGGGTGAGTGTGTGTGAGGGTGGGTGAGTGTGTGTGAGGGGGTGAGTGTGTGAGTGGGGGTGAGTGTGTGTGAGCGGGGGTGAGTGTGTGTGAGCGGGAGTGAGTGTGTGTGAGGGGGTGAGTGTATGTGAGGGGGGAAGAGTGTGTGTGAGCGGGGGTGAGTGTGTGAGTGGGGGTGAGTGTGTGTGAGCGGGGGTGAGTGTGTGTGAGCGGGGGTGAGGGTGTGTGAGCGGGGGTGAGTGAGTGTGAATGGTAAAATCGGGCCCATGAATTCATCATGTTTTTGATTTGATTTATTGTTGCCACATGTATTGGGATACAGCGAAAAGTATTGTTTCTTATGCGTGCGCTGTACAGACAAAGCATAACGTTCATCGAGTACAGCGGGGTGAAGGAAAGGAGAGGGTGCAGAATATAGTGATACAAAGCCCGGGCGCCCAGAAAGATCAACGCAATATAAGATAGGTCCATTCAAAGGTCTGATGGCAGCAGGAAACAAACTGTTCTTGAATCGGTTGGTACGTGATCCCAGATTTTTGTATCAATTTTCTGACAGAAGAAGTCTGAAGAGGATATGTCCAGGGTGCTTGATAATGCTGGGCTGCTTTTCTGAGGCAGTGGGAAGTGTAGACGGAGTCAATGGACGTGGCTCCGTTCAAAACCCTTTGTAGTTTCTTGCAGTCTTGGTCAGAGCAGGAGCTATACCAAGCTGTGAAACATCTGGAAAGGAGGCATTCTAAGGTGCAGCTGCAACAATAGATGAGTGTTGTCCTGTACATGCCGAGTTTCCTTCGCCTTCTGAGAAAGTAGAGGCGTTGGTGGGCTTTCCTAACTATGGTGTCAGCGTGGAGGGACCAGGACAGGTTGTTGGTGATCTGGACACCTCAGAACTTGAAGCTCTCGACCATTTACACTTCATCACCATTCTCCACTACACTTCCTGAAGTCTCTGGAAGATGACTATCTCCTTTGTTTTGGTGACATTGAGGAAGAGATTATTGTTGTCACACCAGTTCACAAGAATCTCTGTCTCTTTCCTGTAAGCAGTCTCATCATCGCTTGAAATGCGACCAACCATGATGGTGTCATCAGCAAACTTGAAAATTAAGTTGGAGGGGAATTTGGCCACACAGTCATAGGTGTAGAAAGAGTTTGAGAAAGGGCTGAGAACACAGTCTTGTGGGGCACCAATATTGAGGGTTATGTCAGAGAGATTGTGAGGGTGGTGTGAGTGTCGGTGACGGGGGTGACTGTGTGTGAGAGAGGGTAAACGTATGTGAGAAGCGGGAGAATGTGTGTGAGGGGGGTGTGAGAGGTGGTGAGAGTGTGTGTGAGGCGGGTGAGTGTGTGTGAGGGGGTGAGTGTGTGTGAGGCGGGTGAGTGTGTGTGAGCGGGGGTGAGTGTGTGTGAGTGGGGGTGAGTGTGTGTGAGGCGGGTGAGTGTGTGTGAGGGGGGGGTGAGAGTGTGTGAGGGGGTGAGTGTGTGTGAGGCGGTGAGTGTGTGTGTGAGGGGGTGACTGTGTGTGTGAGGGGGGTGAGTGTGTGTGAGGGGGTGAGTGTGTGAGAGGTGGTGAGAGTGTGTGTGAGGCGGGTGAGTGGGTGTGAGGGGGTGAGTGTGTGTGAGGCGGGTGAGTGTGTGTGAGCGGGGGTGAGTGTGTGTAAGTGGGGGTGAGTGTGTGTGAGGGGGTGAGTGTGTGTGAGGCGGGTGAGTGTGTGTGAGCGGGGGTGAGTGTGTGTGAGTGGGGGTGAGTGTGTGTGAGGCGGGTGAGTGTGTGTGAGGGGGGGTGAGAGTGTGTGAGGGGGTGAGTGTGTGTGAGGGGGTGAGTGTGTGTGTGAGGGGGTGACTGTGTGTGTGAGGGGGGGTGAGTGTGTGTGAGGGGGTGAGTGTGTGTGAGGGTGGGTGAGTGTGTGTGAGGGGGGGTGAGTGTGTGTGAGGGGGTGAGTGTGTGTGTGAGGGGGTGAGTGTGTGTGTGAGGGGGTGAGTGTGTGTGAGGGTGGGTGAGTGTGTGTGAGGGGGTGAGTGTGTGAGTGGGGGTGAGTGTGTGTGAGCGGGGTGAGTGTGTGTGTGAGGGGGTGAGTGTGTGTGTGAGGGGGTGAGTGTGTGTGAGGGGGTGAGTGTGTGTGTGAGGGGGTGAGTGTGTGTGTGAGGGGGTGAGTGTGTGTGAGGGGGTGAGTGTGTGTGAGGGGCTGAGTGTGTGTGAGGGGGTGAGTGTGTTTGTGAGGGGGTGAGTGTGTGTGAGGGGGTGAGTGTGTGTGAGGGGGGGTGAGTGTGTGTGAGGGGGTGAGTGTGTGAGTGGGGGTGAGTGTGCGTGAGCGGGGGTGAGTGTGTGTGAGCGGGAGTGAGTGTGTGTGGGGGGTGTGTGTGTGAGGGGGGAAGAGTGTGTGTGAGCGGGGGTGAGTGTGTGTGAGCGGGAGTGAGTGTGTGTGAAGGGGTGAGTGTGTGAGTGGGGGTGAGTGTGTGTGAGCGGGGGTGAGTGTGTGTGAGCGGGGGTGAGTGTGTGTGAGCGGGGGTGAGTGAGTGTGAATGGTAAAATCGGGCCCATGAATTCATCATGTTTTTGATTTGATTTATTGTTGCCACATGTATTGGGATACAGCGAAAAGTATTGTTTCTTATGCGTGCGCTGTACAGACAAAGCATAACGTTCATCGAGTACAGCGGGGTGAAGGAAAGGAGAGGGTGCAGAATATAGTGATACAAAGCTCGGGCGCCCAGAAAGATCAACGCAATATAAGATAGGTCCATTCAAAGGTCTGATGGCAGCAGGAAACAAACTGTTCTTGAATCGGTTGGTACGTGATCCCAGATTTTTGTATCAATTTTCTGACAGAAGAAGTCTGAAGAGGATATGTCCAGGGTGCTTGATAATGCTGGGCTGCTTTTCTGAGGCAGTGGGAAGTGTAGACGGAGTCAATGGACGTGGCTCCGTTCAAAACCCTTTGTAGTTTCTTGCAGTCTTGGTCAGAGCAGGAGCTATACCAAGCTGTGAAACATCTGGAAAGGAGGCATTCTAAGGTGCAGCTGCAACAATAGATGAGTGTTGTCCTGTACATGCCGAGTTTCCTTCGCCTTCTGAGAAAGTAGAGGCGTTGGTGGGCTTTCCTAACTATGGTGTCAGCGTGGAGGGACCAGGACAGGTTGTTGGTGATCTGGACACCTCAGAACTTGAAGCTCTCGACCATTTACACTTCATCACCATTCTCCACTACACTTCCTGAAGTCTCTGGAAGATGACTATCTCCTTTGTTTTGGTGACATTGAGGAAGAGATTATTGTTGTCACACCAGTTCACAAGAATCTCTGTCTCTTTCCTGTAAGCAGTCTCATCATCGCTTGAAATGCGACCAACCATGATGGTGTCATCAGCAAACTTGAAAATTAAGTTGGAGGGGAATTTGGCCACACAGTCATAGGTGTAGAAAGAGTTTGAGAAAGGGCTGAGAACACAGTCTTGTGGGGCACCAATATTGAGGGTTATGTCAGAGAGATTGTGAGGGTGGTGTGAGTGTCGGTGACGGGGGTGACTGTGTGTGAGAGAGGGTAAACGTATGTGAGAAGCGGGAGAATGTGTGTGAGGGGGGTGTGAGAGGTGGTGAGAGTGTGTGTGAGGCGGGTGAGTGTGTGTGAGGGGGTGAGTGTGTGTGAGGCGGGTGAGTGTGTGTGAGCGGGGGTGAGTGTGTGTGAGTGGGGGTGAGTGTGTGTGAGGCGGGTGAGTGTGTGTGAGGGGGGGGTGAGAGTGTGTGAGGGGGTGAGTGTGTGTGAGGCGGTGAGTGTGTGTGTGAGGGGGTGACTGTGTGTGTGAGGGGGGTGAGTGTGTGTGAGGGGGTGAGTGTGTGAGAGGTGGTGAGAGTGTGTGTGAGGCGGGTGAGTGGGTGTGAGGGGGTGAGTGTGTGTGAGGCGGGTGAGTGTGTGTGAGCGGGGGTGAGTGTGTGTAAGTGGGGGTGAGTGTGTGTGAGGGGGTGAGTGTGTGTGAGGCGGGTGAGTGTGTGTGAGCGGGGGTGAGTGTGTGTGAGTGGGGGTGAGTGTGTGTGAGGCGGGTGAGTGTGTGTGAGGGGGGGTGAGAGTGTGTGAGGGGGTGAGTGTGTGTGAGGGGGTGAGTGTGTGTGTGAGGGGGTGACTGTGTGTGTGAGGGGGGGTGAGTGTGTGTGAGGGGGTGAGTGTGTGTGAGGGTGGGTGAGTGTGTGTGAGGGGGGGTGAGTGTGTGTGAGGGGGTGAGTGTGTGTGTGAGGGGGTGAGTGTGTGTGTGAGGGGGTGAGTGTGTGTGAGGGTGGGTGAGTGTGTGTGAGGGGGTGAGTGTGTGAGTGGGGGTGAGTGTGTGTGAGCGGGGTGAGTGTGTGTGTGAGGGGGTGAGTGTGTGTGTGAGGGGGTGAGTGTGTGTGAGGGGGTGAGTGTGTGTGTGAGGGGGTGAGTGTGTGTGTGAGGGGGTGAGTGTGTGTGAGGGGGTGAGTGTGTGTGAGGGGCTGAGTGTGTGTGAGGGGGTGAGTGTGTTTGTGAGGGGGTGAGTGTGTGTGAGGGGGTGAGTGTGTGTGAGGGGGGGTGAGTGTGTGTGAGGGGGTGAGTGTGTGAGTGGGGGTGAGTGTGCGTGAGCGGGGGTGAGTGTGTGTGAGCGGGAGTGAGTGTGTGTGGGGGGTGTGTGTGTGAGGGGGGAAGAGTGTGTGTGAGCGGGGGTGAGTGTGTGTGAGCGGGAGTGAGTGTGTGTGAAGGGGTGAGTGTGTGAGTGGGGGTGAGTGTGTGTGAGCGGGGGTGAGTGTGTGTGAGCGGGGGTGAGTGTGTGTGAGCGGGGGTGAGTGAGTGTGAATGGTAAAATCGGGCCCATGAATTCATCATGTTTTTGATTTGATTTATTGTTGCCACATGTATTGGGATACAGCGAAAAGTATTGTTTCTTATGCGTGCGCTGTACAGACAAAGCATAACGTTCATCGAGTACAGCGGGGTGAAGGAAAGGAGAGGGTGCAGAATATAGTGATACAAAGCTCGGGCGCCCAGAAAGATCAACGCAATATAAGATAGGTCCATTCAAAGGTCTGATGGCAGCAGGAAACAAACTGTTCTTGAATCGGTTGGTACGTGATCCCAGATTTTTGTATCAATTTTCTGACAGAAGAAGTCTGAAGAGGATATGTCCAGGGTGCTTGATAATGCTGGGCTGCTTTTCTGAGGCAGCGGGAAGTGTAGACGGAGTCAATGGACGAGGCTCCGTTCAAAACCCTTTGTAGTTTCTTGCAGTCTTGGTCAGAGGAGGAGCTATACCAAGCTGTGAAACATCTGGAAAGGAGGCATTCTAAGGTGCAGCTGCAACAATAGATGAGTGTTGTCCTGTACATGCCGAGTTTCCTTAGCCTTCTGAGAAAGTAGAGGCGTTGGTGGGCTTTCCTAACTATGGTGTCAGCGTGGAGGGACCAGGACAGGTTGTTGGTGATCTGGACACCTCAGAACTTGAAGCTCTCGACCATTTACACTTCATCACCATTGACATAAACAGGGGCATGTTTTCCACTACACTTCCTGAAGTCTCTGGAAGATGACTATCTCCTTTGTTTTGGTGACATTGAGGAAGAGATTATTGTTGTCACACCAGTTCACAGGAATCTCTGTCTCTTTCCTGTAAGCAGTCTCATCATCGCTTGAAATGCGGCCAACCATGATGGTGTCATCAGCAAACTTGAAAATTAAGTTGGAGGGGAATTTGGCCACACAGTCATAGGTGTAGAAAGAGTTTGAGAAAGGGCTGAGAACACAGTCTTGTGGGGCACCAATATTGAGATTATGTCAGAGAGATTGTGAGGGTGGTGTGAGTGTCTGTGACGGGGGTGACTGTGTGTGAGAGAGGGTAAACGTATGTGAGAAGCGGGAGAATGTGTGTGAGGGGGGTGTGAGAGGTGGTGAGAGTGTGTGTGAGGCGGGTGAGTGTGTGTGAGGCGGGAGAATGTGTGTGAGTGGGGGTGAGAGTGTGTGAGGGGGTGAGAGTGTGTGAGGGGGTGAGTGTGTGTGAGGCGGGTGAGTGTGTGTGAGCGGGGGTGAGTGTGTGTGAGTGGGGGTGAGTGTGTGTGAGGGGGTGAGTGTGTGTGAGTGGGGGTGAGTGTGTGTGAGGGTGGGTGAGTGTGTGTGAGGGGGTGAGTGTGTGTGAGGGGGTGAGTGTGTGTGAGTGGGGGTGAGTGTGTGTGAGGGGGTGAGTGTTTGTGAGCGGGGGTGAGTGTGTGTGAGGGGGTGAGTGTGTGTGAGGGGGGGTGAGTGTGTGTGAGGGGGTGAGTGTGTGTGTGAGGGGGTGAGTGTGTGTGAGGGGGTGAGTGTGTGTGAGCGGGGATGAGTGTGTGTGAGGGGGTGAGTGTGTGTGAGCGGGGGTGAGAGTGTGTGAGTGGGGGTGAGTGTGTGTGTGAGGGGGTGAGTGTGTGTGAGGGGGTGAGTGTGTGTGTGAGGGGGTGAGTGTGTGTGAGGGGGTGAGTGTGTGTGAGGGGGTGAGTGTGTGTGAGGGGGTGAGTGTGTGTGAGTGGGGGTGAGTGTGTGTGAGGGGGTGAGTGTGTGTGAGCGGGGGTGAGTGTGTGTGAGGGGGTGAGTGTGTGTGAGGGGGGTGAGTGTGTGTGAGGGGGTGAGTGTGTGTGTGAGGGGGTGAGTGTGTGTGAGGGGGTGAGTGTGTGTGAGCGGGGATGAGTGTGTGTGAGGGGGTGAGTGTGTGTGAGGGGGTGAGTGTGTGTGAGGGGGGAAGAGTGTGTGTGAGCGGGGGTGAGGGTGTCTGAGCGGGTGTGAGTGTGTGTGAGGGGGTGAGTGTGTGAGTGGGGGTGAGTGTGTGTGAGGGGGTGAGTGTGTGAGTGGGGGTGAGTGTGTGTGAGCGGGGGTGAGTGTGTGTGAGGCGGGTGAGTGTGTGTGAGCGGGGTTGAGTGTGTGTGAGGCGGGTGAGTGTGTGTGAGTGGGGTTGAGTGTGTGTGAGGGGGTGAGTGTGTGTGAGGGGGGGTGAGTGTGTGTGAGCGGGGGTGAGTGTGTGTGAGGGGGTGAGTGTGTGAGTGGGGATGAGTGTGTGTGAGCGGGGGTGAGTGTGTGTGAGTGGGGGTGAGTGTGTGTGAGCGGGGATGAGTGTGTGTGAGGCGGGTGAGTGTGTGTGAGCGGGGGTGAGTGTGTGTGAGGAGGTGAGTGTGTGTGAGCGGGGGTGAGTGTGTGTGAGTGGGGGTGAGTGTGTGTGAGGCGGGTGAGTGTGTGTGAGCGGGGGTGTGTGTGTGTGAGGGGGTGAGTGTGTGTGAGCGGGGGTGAGTGTGTGTGAGTGGGGGTGAGTGTGTGTGAGTGGGGGTTAGTGTGTGTGAGGGGGGTGAGTGTGTGTGAGCGGGAGTGAGTGTGTGTGAGGGGGTGAGTGTGTGTGAGGGGGTTAGTGTGTGTGAGGGGGGAAGAGTGTGTGTGAGCGGGGGTGAGTGTGTGTGAGGGGGTGAGTGTGTGTGAGGGGGGAAAAGTGTGTGTGAGTGGGGGTGAGTGGGGGTGAGTGTGTGTGAGGGGGTGAGTGTGTGTGAGGCGGGTGAGCGTGTGTGAGCGGGGGTGAGTATGTGTGAGTGGGGGTGAGTGTGTGTGAGGGGGTGAGTGTGTGTGAGGCGGGAGAATGTGTGTGAGTGGGGGTGTGAGTGTGTGAGGGGGTGAGTGTGTGTGAGTGGGGGTGAGTGTGTGTGAGTGGGGGTGAGTGTGTGTGAGGGTGTGAGTGTGTGTGAGTGGGGGTGAGTGTGTGTGAGCGGGGGTGATTGTGTGTGAGCGGGGGTCAGAGTGTGTGAGAGGGGGTGAGTGTGTGTGTGAGGGGGTGAGTGTGTGTGAGGGGGTGAGTGTGTGTGTGAGGGGATGAGTGTGTGTGAGGGGGTGAGTGTGTGTGAGGGGGTGAGTGTGTGTGAGGGGGTGAGTGTTTGTGAGTGGGGGTGAGTGTGTGTGAGGGGGTGAGTGTGTGTGAGGGGGTGAGTGTGTGTGAGGGGGTGAGTGTGTGTGAGTGGGGGTGAGTGTGTGTGAGGGGGTGAGTGTGTGTGAGGGGGGGTGAGTGTGTGTGAGGGGGTGAGTGTGTGTGTGAGGGGGTGAGTGTGTGTGAGGGGGTGAGTGTGTGTGAGCGGGGATGAGTGTGTGTGAGGGGGTGAGTGTGTGTGAGGGGGGGTGAGTGTGTGTGAGGGGGTGAGTGTGTGTGTGAGGGGGTGAGTGTGTGCGAGGGGGTGAGTGTGTGTGTGAGGGGGTGAGTGTGAGTGAGCGGGGGTGAGTGTGTGTGAGGGGGTGAGTGTGTGTGAGGGGGGGTGAGTGTGTGTGAGGGGGTGAGTGTGTGTGTGAGGGGGTGAGTGTGTGTGAGGCGGGTGAGCGTGTGTGAGCGGGGGTGAGTGTGTGTGAGTGGGGGTGAGTGTGTGTGAGGGGGTGAGTGTCTGTGAGGCGGGAGAATGTGTGTGAGTGGGGGTGAGAGTGTGTGAGGGGGTCAGAGTGTGTGAGGGGGTGAGTGTGTGTGAGGCGGGTGAGTGTGTGTGAGCGGGGGTGAGTGTGTGTGAGTGGGGGTGAGTGTGTGTGAGGGGGTGAGTGTGTGTGAGTGGGGGTGAGTGTGTGTGAGGGGGTGAGTGTGTGTGAGGGGGTGAGTGTGTGTGAGGGGGTGAGTGTGTGTGAGTGGGGGTGAGTGTGTGTGAGGGGGTGAGTGTTTGTGAGCGGGGGTGAGTGTGTGTGAGGGGGTGAGTGTGTGTGAGGGGGGGTGAGTGTGTGTGAGGGGGTGAGTGTGTGTGTGAGGTGGTGAGTGTGTGTGAGGGGGTGAGTGTGTGTGAGCGGGGATGAGTGTGTGTGAGGGGGTGAGTGTGTGTGAGCGGGGGTGAGAGTGTGTGAGTGGGGGTGAGTGTGTGTGTGAGGGGGTGAGTGTGTGTGAGGGGTGAGTGTGTGTGTGAGGGGGTGAGTGTGTGTGAGGGGGTGAGTGTGTGTGAGGGGGTGAGTGTGTGTGAGGGGGTGAGTGTGTGTGAGTGGGGGTGAGTGTGTGTGAGGGGGTGAGTGTGTGTGAGCGGGGGTGAGTGTGTGTGAGGGGGTGAGTGTGTGTGAGGGGGGGTGAGTGTGTGTGAGGGGGTGAGTGTGTGTGTGAGGGGGTGAGTGTGTGTGAGCGGGTGAGTGTGTGTGAGCGGGGATGAGTGTGTGTGAGGGGGTAAGTGTGTGTGAGGGGGTGAGTGTGTGTGAGCGGGAGTGAGTGTGTGTGAGGGGGTGAGTGTGTGTGAGGGGGTGAGTGTGTGTGAGGGGGGAAGAGTGTGTGTGAGCGGGGGTGAGGGTGTGTGAGCGGGTGTGAGTGTGTGTGAGGGGGTGAGTGTGTGAGTGGGGGTGAGTGTGTGTGAGGGGGTGAGTGTGTGAGTGGGGGTGAGTGTGTGTGAGCGGGGGTGAGTGTGTGTGAGGCGGGTGAGTGTGTGTGAGCGGGGTTGAGTGTGTGTGAGGCGGGTGAGTGTGTGTGAGTGGGGTTGAGTGTGTGTGAGGGGGTGAGTGTGTGTGAGGGGGGGTGAGTGTATGTGAGCGGGGGTGAGTGTGTGTGAGGGGGTGAGTGTGTGAGTGGGGATGAGTGTGTGTGAGCGGGGGTGAGTGTGTGTGAGGCGGGTGAGTGTGTGTGAGCGGGGGTGTGTGTGAGGGGGTGAGTGTGTGTGAGCGGGGGTGAGTGTGTGTGAGTGGGGGTGAGTGTGTGTGAGGCGGGTGAGTGTGTGTGAGCGGGGGTGAGTGTGTGTGAGGGGGTGAGTGTGTGTGAGCGGGGGTGAGTGTGTGTGAGTGGGGGTGAGTGTGTGTGAGTGGGGGTGAGTGTGTGTGAGGGGGGTGAGTGTGTGTGAGCGGGAGTGAGTGTGTGTGAGGGGGTGAGTGTGTGTGAGGGGGGAAAAGTGTGTGTGAGTGGGGGTGAGTGGGGGTGAGTGTGTGTGAGGGGGTGAGTGTGTGTGAGGCGGGTGAGCGGGTGTGAGCGGGGGTGAGTGTGTGTGAGTGGGGGTGAGTGTGTGTGAGGGGGTGAGTGTGTGTGAGGCGGGAGAATGTGTGTGAGTGGGGGTGAGAGTGTGTGAGGGGGTGAGTGTGTGTGAGTGGGGGTGAGTGTGTGTGAGTGGGGGTGAGTGTGTGTGAGGGTGTGAGTGTGTGTGAGTGGGGGTGAGTGTGTGTGAGCGGGGGTGATTGTGTGTGAGCGGGGGTGAGAGTGTGTGAGTGGGGGTGAGTGTGTGTGTGAGGGTGTGAGTGTGTGTGAGGGGGTGAGTGTGTGTGTGAGGGGATGAGTGTGTGTGAGGGGGTGAGTGTGTGTGAGGGGGTGAGTGTGTGTGAGGGGGTGAGTGTGTGTGAGTGGGGGTGAGTGTGTGTGAGGGGGTGAGTGTGTGTGAGCGGGGGTGAGTGTGTGTGAGGGGGTGAGTGTGTGTGAGGGGGGGTGAGTGTGTGTGAGGGGGTGAGTGTGTGTGTGAGGGGGTGAGTGTGTGTGAGGGGGTGAGTGTGTGTGAGCGGGGATGAGTGTGTGTGAGGGGGTGAGTGTGTGTGAGGGGGGGTGAGTGTGTGTGAGGGGGTGAGTGTGTGTGAGGGGTGAGTGTGTGTGAGGGGGTGAGTGTGTGTGTGAGGGGGTGAGTGTGTGTGAGGGGGTGAGTGTGTGTGAGGGGGTGAGTGTGTGTGAGTGGGGGTGAGTGTGTGTGAGGGGGTGAGTGTTTGTGAGCGGGGGTGAGTGTGTGTGAGGGGGTGAGAGTGTGTGAGGGGGGGTGAGTGTGTGTGAGGGGGTGAGTGTGTGTGTGAGGGGGTGAGTGTGTGTGAGGGGGTGAGTGTGTGTGAGCGGGGATGAGTGTGTGTGAGGGGGTGAGTGTGTGTGAGCGGGGGTGAGAGTGTGTGAGTGGGGGTGAGTGTGTGTGTGAGGGGGTGAGTGTGTGTGAGGGGGTGAGTGTGTGTGTGAGGGGGTGAGTGTGTGTGAGCGGGGGTGAGTGTGTGTGAGGGGGAGAGTGTGTGTGAGGGGGGGTGAGTGTATGTGAGGGGGTGAGTGTGTGTGTGAGGGGGTGAGTATGTGTGAGGGGGTGAGTGTGTGTGAGCGGGGATGAGTGTGTGTGAGGGGGTGAGTGTGTGTGAGGGGGGGTGAGTGTGTGTGAGGGGGTGAGTGTGTGTGAGCGGGAGTGAGTGTGTGTGAGGGGGTGAGTGTGTGTGAGGGGGTGAGTGTGTGTGAGGGGGAAGAGTGTGTGTGAGCGGGGGTGAGGGTGTGTGAGCGGGTGTGAGTGTGTGTGAGGGGGTGAGTGTGTGAGTGGGGGTGAGTGTGTGTGAGGGGGTGAGTGTGTGAGTGGGGGTGAGTGTGTGTGAGCGGGGGTGAGTGTGTGTGAGGCGGGTGAGTGTGTGTGAGCGGGGTTGAGTGTGTGTGAGGCGGGTGAGCGTGTGTGAGCGGGGGTGAGTGTGTGTGAGTGGGGGTGAGTGTGTGTGAGGGGGTGAGTGTCTGTGAGGCGGGAGAATGTGTGTGAGTGGGGGTGAGAGTGTGTGAGGGGGTCAGAGTGTGTGAGGGGGTGAGTGTGTGTGAGGCGGGTGAGTGTGTGTGAGCGGGGGTGAGTGTGTGTGAGTGGGGGTGAGTGTGTGTGAGGGGGTGAGTGTGTGTGAGTGGGGGTGAGTGTGTGTGAGGGGGTGAGTGTGTGTGAGGGGGTGAGTGTGTGTGAGGGGGTGAGTGTGTGTGAGTGGGGGTGAGTGTGTGTGAGGGGGTGAGTGTTTGTGAGCGGGGGTGAGTGTGTGTGAGGGGGTGAGTGTGTGTGAGGGGGGGTGAGTGTGTGTGAGGGGGTGAGTGTGTGTGTGAGGTGGTGAGTGTGTGTGAGGGGGTGAGTGTGTGTGAGCGGGGATGAGTGTGTGTGAGGGGGTGAGTGTGTGTGAGCGGGGGTGAGAGTGTGTGAGTGGGGGTGAGTGTGTGTGTGAGGGGGTGAGTGTGTGTGAGGGGTGAGTGTGTGTGTGAGGGGGTGAGTGTGTGTGAGGGGGTGAGTGTGTGTGAGGGGGTGAGTGTGTGTGAGGGGGTGAGTGTGTGTGAGTGGGGGTGAGTGTGTGTGAGGGGGTGAGTGTGTGTGAGCGGGGGTGAGTGTGTGTGAGGGGGTGAGTGTGTGTGAGGGGGGGTGAGTGTGTGTGAGGGGGTGAGTGTGTGTGTGAGGGGGTGAGTGTGTGTGAGCGGGTGAGTGTGTGTGAGCGGGGATGAGTGTGTGTGAGGGGGTAAGTGTGTGTGAGGGGGTGAGTGTGTGTGAGCGGGAGTGAGTGTGTGTGAGGGGGTGAGTGTGTGTGAGGGGGTGAGTGTGTGTGAGGGGGGAAGAGTGTGTGTGAGCGGGGGTGAGGGTGTGTGAGCGGGTGTGAGTGTGTGTGAGGGGGTGAGTGTGTGAGTGGGGGTGAGTGTGTGTGAGGGGGTGAGTGTGTGAGTGGGGGTGAGTGTGTGTGAGCGGGGGTGAGTGTGTGTGAGGCGGGTGAGTGTGTGTGAGCGGGGTTGAGTGTGTGTGAGGCGGGTGAGTGTGTGTGAGTGGGGTTGAGTGTGTGTGAGGGGGTGAGTGTGTGTGAGGGGGGGTGAGTGTATGTGAGCGGGGGTGAGTGTGTGTGAGGGGGTGAGTGTGTGAGTGGGGATGAGTGTGTGTGAGCGGGGGTGAGTGTGTGTGAGGCGGGTGAGTGTGTGTGAGCGGGGGTGAGTGTGTGTGAGGGGGTGAGTGTGTGTGAGCGGGGGTGAGTGTGTGTGAGTGGGGGTGAGTATGTGTGAGGCGGGTGAGTGTGTGTGAGCGGGGGTGAGTGTGTGTGAGGGGGTGAGTGTGTGTGAGCGGGGGTGAGTGTGTGTGAGTGGGGGTGAGT
Source organism: Mustelus asterias (assembly GCF_964213995.1). NCBI lineage: Eukaryota > Metazoa > Chordata > Chondrichthyes > Carcharhiniformes > Triakidae > Mustelus > Mustelus asterias. The sequence goes on from NC_135810.1 coordinate 55,768,891, forward strand.
GTGTGTGAGTGGGGGTGAGTGTGTGTGAGGGGGGTGAGTGTGTGTGAGCGGGAGTGAGTGTGTGTGAGGGGGTGAGTGTGTGTGAGGGGGGAAAAGTGTGTGTGAGTGGGGGTGAGTGGGGGTGAGTGTGTGTGAGGGGGTGAGTGTGTGTGAGGCGGGTGAGCGTGTGTGAGCGGGGGTGAGTGTGTGTGAGTGGGGGTGAGTGTGTGTGAGGGGGTGAGTGTGTGTGAGGCGGGAGAATGTGTGTGAGTGGGGGTGAGAGTGTGTGAGGGGGTGAGTGTGTGTGAGTGGGGGTGAGTGTGTGTGAGTGGGGGTGAGTGTGTGTGAGGGTGTGAGTGTGTGTGAGTGGGGGTGAGTGTGTGTGAGCGGGGTGATTGTGTGTGAGCGGGGGTGAGAGTGTGTGAGTGGGGGTGAGTGTGTGTGTGAGGGGGTGAGTGTGTGTGAGGGGGTGAGTGTGTGTGTGAGGGGATGAGTGTGTGTGAGGGGGTGAGTGTGTGTGAGGGGGTGAGTGTGTGTGAGGGGGTGAGTGTGTGTGAGTGGGGGTGAGTGTGTGTGAGGGGGTGAGTGTGTGTGAGCGGGGGTGAGTGTGTGTGAGGGGGTGAGTGTGTGTGAGGGGGGGTGAGTGTGTGTGAGGGGGTGAGTGTGTGTGTGAGGGGGTGAGTGTGTGTGAGGGGGTGAGTGTGTGTGAGCGGGGATGAGTGTGTGTGAGGGGGTGAGTGTGTGTGAGGGGGGGTGAGTGTGTGTGAGGGGGTGAGTGTGTGTGAGGGGTGAGTGTGTGTGAGGGGGTGAGTGTGTGTGTGAGGGGGTGAGTGTGTGTGAGGGGGTGAGTGTGTGTGAGGGGGTGAGTGTGTGTGAGTGGGGGTGAGTGTGTGTGAGGGGGTGAGTGTTTGTGAGCGGGGGTGAGTGTGTGTGAGGGGGTGAGAGTGTGTGAGGGGGGGTGAGTGTGTGTGAGTGGGTGAGTGTGTGTGTGAGGGGGTGAGTGTGTGTGAGGGGGTGAGTGTGTGTGAGCGGGGATGAGTGTGTGTTTATGGGTTGAGTGTGTGTGAGCGGGGGTGAGAGTGTGTGAGTGGGGGTGAGTGTGTGTGTGAGGGGGTGAGTGTGTGTGAGGGGGTGAGTGTGTGTGTGAGGGGGTGAGTGTGTGTGAGGGGGTGAGTGTGTGTGAGGGGGTGAGTGTGTGTGAGGGGGTGAGTGTGTGTGAGTGGGGGTGAGTGTGTGTGAGGGGGTGAGTGTGTGTGAGCGGGGGTGAGTGTGTGTGAGGGGGAGAGTGTGTGTGAGGGGGGTGAGTGTATGTGAGGGGGTGAGTGTGTGTGTGAGGGGGTGAGTGTGTGTGAGGGGGTGAGTGTGTGTGAGCGGGGATGAGTGTGTGTGAGGGGGTGAGTGTGTGTGAGGGGGGGTGAGTGTGTGTGAGGGGGTGAGTGTGTGTGAGCGGGAGTGAGTGTGTGTGAGGGGGTGAGTGTGTGTGAGGGGGTGAGTGTGTGTGAGGGGGAAGAGTGTGTGTGAGCGGGGGTGAGGGTGTGTGAGCGGGTGTGAGTGTGTGTGAGGGGGTGAGTGTGTGAGTGGGGGTGAGTGTGTGTGAGGGGGTGAGTGTGTGAGTGGGAGTGAGTGTGTGTGAGCGGGGGTGAGTGTGTGTGAGGCGGGTGAGTGTGTGTGAGCGGGGTTGAGTGTGTGTGAGGCGGGTGAGTGTGTGTGAGCGGGGTTGAGTGTGTGTGAGGGGGTGAGTGTGTGTGAGGGGGGGTGAGTGTGTGTGAGCGGGGGTGAGTGTGTGTGAGGGGGTGAGTGTGTGAGTGGGGATGAGTGTGTGTGAGCGGGGGTGAGTGTGTGTGAGTGGGGGTGAGTGTGTGTGAGCGGGGTTGAGTGTGTGTGAGGCGGGTGAGTGTGTGTGAGCGGGGGTGAGTGTGTGTGAGGGGGTGAGTGTGTGTGAGCGGGGGTGAGTGTGTGTGAGTGGGGGTGAGTGTGTGTGAGGCGGGTGAGTGTGTGTGAGCGGGGGTGAGTGTGTGTGAGGGGGTGAGTGTGTGTGAGGGGGGAAAGGTGTGTGTGAGTGGGGGTGAGTGGGGGTGAGTGTGTGTGAGGGGGTGAGCGTGTGTGAGGTGGGTGAGTGTGTGTGAGGCGGGAGAATGTGTGTGAGTGGGGGTGAGAGTGTGTGAGGGGGTGAGTGTGTGTGAGTGGGGGTGAGTGTGTGTGAGTGGGGGTGAGTGTGTGTGAGGGTGTGAGTGTGTGTGAGTGGGGGTGAATGTGTGTGAGCGGGGGTGATTGTGTGTGAGCGGGGGTGAGAGTGTGTGAGTGGGGGTGAGTGTGTGTGTGAGGGGGTGAGTGTGTGTGAGGGGGTGAGTGTGTGTGTGAGGGGATGAGTGTGTGTGAGGGGGTGAGTGTGTGTGAGGGGGTGAGTGTGTGTGAGGGGGTGAGTGTGTGTGAGTGGGGGTGAGTGTGTGTGAGGCGGTGAGTGTGTGTGAGCGGGGGTGAGTGTGTGTGAGGGGGTGAGTGTGTGTGAGGGGGGGTGAGTGTGTGTGAGGGGGTGAGTGTGTGTGTGAGGGGGTGAGTGTGTGTGAGGGGGTGAGTGTGTGTGAGCGGGGATGAGTGTGTGTGAGGGGGTGAGTGTGTGTGAGGGGGGGTGAGTGTGTGTGAGGGGGTGAGTGTGTGTGAGGGGGTGAGTGTGTGTGAGGGGGGAAGAGTGTGTGTGAGCGGGGGTGAGGGTGTGTGAGCGGGTGTGAGTGTGTGTGAGGGGGTGAGTGTGTGAGTGGGGGTGAGTGTGTGTGAGGGGGTGAGTGTGTGAGTGGGGGTGAGTGTGTGTGAGCGGGGGTGAGTGTGTGTGAGGCGGGTGAGTGTGTGTGAGCGGGGTTGAGTGTGTGTGAGGCGGGTGAGTGTGTGTGAGCGTGGTTGAGTGTGTGTGAGGGGGTGAGTGTGTGTGAGGGGGGGTGAGTGTGTGTGAGCGGGGGTGAGTGTGTGTGAGGGGGGGTGAGTGTGTGTGAGGGGGGTGAGTGTGTGTGAGCGGGAGTGAGTGTGTGTGAGGGGGTGAGTGTGTGTGAGGGGGTGAGTGTGTGTGAGGGGGGAAGAGTGTGTGTGAGCGGGGGTGAGTGTGTGTGAGGGGGTGAGTGTGTGTGGGGGGGAAGAGTGTGTGTGAGTGTGTGTGAGCGGAGTTGAGTGTGTGTGAGGGGGTGAGTGTGTGTGAGGGGGGGTGAGTGTGTGTGAGCGGGGGTGAGTGTGTGTGAGGGGGTGAGTGTGTGAGTGGGGATGAGTGTGTGTGAGCGGGGGTGAGTGTGTGTGAGTGGGGGTGAGTGTGTGTGAGCGGGGATGAGTGTGTGTGAGGCGGGTGAGTGTGTGTGAGCGGGGGTGAGTGTGTGTGAGGGGGTGAGTGTGTGTGAGCGGGGGTGAGTGTGTGTGAGTGGGGGTGAGTGTGTGTGAGGCGGGTGAGTGTGTGTGAGCGGGGGTGAGTGTGTGTGAGGGGGTGAGAGTGTGTGAGCGGGGGTGAGTGTGTGTGAGTGGGGGTGAGTGTGTGTGAGTGGGGGTGAGTGTGTGTGAGGGGGGTGAGTGTGTGTGAGCGGGAGTGAGTGTGTGTGAGGGGGTGAGTGTGTGTGAGGGGGGAAGAGTGTGTGTGAGCGGGGGTGAGTGTGTGTGAGGGGGTGAGTGTGTGTGAGGGGGGAAAGGTGTGTGTGAGTGGGGGTGAGTGGGGGTGAGTGTGTGTGAGGGGGTGAGTGTGTGTGAGGCGGGTGAGCGTGTGTGAGCGGGGGTGAGTGTGTGTGAGTGGGGGTGAGTGTGTGTGAGGGGGTGAGTGTGTGTGAGGCGGGAGAATGTGTGTGAGTGGGGGTGAGAGTGTGTGAGGGGGTGAGTGTGTGTGAGTGGGGGTGAGTGTGTGTGAGTGGGGGTGAGTGTGTGTGAGGGTGTGAGTGTGTGTGAGTGGGGGTGTGTGTGTGTGAGCGGGGGTGATTGTGTGTGAGCGGGGGTGAGAGTGTGTGAGTGGGGGTGAGTGTGTGTGTGAGGGGGTGAGTGTGTGTGAGGGGGTGAGTGTGTGTGTGAGGGGATGAGTGTGTGTGAGGGGGTGAGTGTGTGTGAGGGGGTGAGTGTGTGTGAGGGGGTGAGTGTGTGTGAGTGGGGGTGAGTGTGTGTGAGGGGGTGAGTGTGTGTGAGCGGGGGTGAGTGTGTGTGAGGGGGTGAGTGTGTGTGAGGGGGGGTGAGTGTGTGTGAGGGGGTGAGTGTGTGTGTGAGGGGGTGAGTGTGTGTGAGGGGGTGAGTGTGTGTGAGCGGGGATGAGTGTGTGTGAGGGGGTGAGTGTGTGTGAGGGGGGGTGAGTGTGTGTGAGGGGGTGAGTGTGTGTGAGGGGGTGAGTGTGTGTGAGGGGGGAATAGTGTGTGTGAGCGGGGGTGAGGGTGTGTGAGTGTGTGTGAGGGGGTGAGTGTGTGAGTGGGGGTGAGTGTGTGTGACGGGGTCAGTGTGTGAGTGGGGGTGAGTGTGTGTGAGCGGGGGTGAGTGTGTGTGAGGCGGGTGAGTGTGTGTGAGCGGGGTTGATTGTGTGTGAGGCGGGTGAGTGTGTGTGAGCGTGGTTGAGTGTTTGTGAGGGGGTGAGTGTGTGTGAGGGGGGGTGAGTGTGTGTGAGCGGGGGTGAGTGTGTGTGAGGGGGGGTGAGTGTGTGTGAGGGGGGTGAGTGTGTGTGAGCGGGAGTGAGTGTGTGTGAGGGGGTGAGTGTGTGTGAGGGGGTGAGTGTGTGTGAGGGGGGAAGAGTGTGTGTGAGCGGGGGTGAGTTTGTGTGAGGGGGTGAGTGTGTGTGGGGGGGAAGAGTGTGTGTGAGTGGGGGTGAGTGGGGGTGAGTGGCGGTGAGGGGGTGAGTGTGTGTGAGGGGGGAAGAGTGTGTGTGAGTGGGGGTGAGTGTGTGTGTGAGCGGGGGTGAGTGTGTGTGAGGGGGGTGAGTGTGTGTGAGGGGGTGAGTGTGTGTGCGGGGGTGAGTGTGTGTGAGGGGGGTGAGTGTGTGTGAGCGGGAGTGAGTGCGTGTGAGGGGGGAAGAGTGTGTGTGAGCGGGGGTGAGTGTGTGTGAGCGGGGGTGAGTGTGTGTGAGGGGGTGAGTGTGTGTGAGGGGGTGAGTGTGTGTGAGCGGGGGTGAGTGTGTGTGAGCGGGAGTGAGTGTGTGAGAGGGGGTGAGTGTGTGTGAGCGGGGGTGAGTGTGTGTGAGGGGGTGAGTGTGTGTGAGGGGGTGAGTGTGTGTGAGCGGGGTGAGTGTGTGTGAGCGGGAGTGAGTGTGTGAGAGGGGGTGAGTGTGTGTGAGCGGGGGTGAGTGTGTGTGAGCGGGAGTGAGTGTGTGTGAGGGGGTGAGTGTGTGAATGGGGGTGAGTGTGTGTGAGCGGGGGTGAGTGTATGTGAGTGGGGGTGAGTGTGTGTGAGCGGGGGTGAGTGTGTGTGAGGCGGGTGAGTGTGTGTGAGCGGGGGTGAGTGTGTGTGAGGGGGTGAGTGTGTGTGAGTGGGGGTGAGTGTGTGTGAGGCGGGTGAGTGTGTGTGAGCGGGGCTGAGTGTGTGTGAGGGGGTGAGTGTGTGTGAGGGGGTGAGTGTGTGTGAGGGGGGAAGAGTGGGGGTGAGTGGGGGTGAGTGTGTGTGAGGGGTTGACTGTGTGTAAGGGGTGGTAAATGTTTGTGGGGGTGAGTGTGTGTGTGAGGGGGGGGCGAGTGTGTGGTGTGTGTGGGGGGAGTGTGTCTAAGGGGGGGGCGCGAGTGTATATGAGGGGGGGGTGAGTACGTGGGGGTCTGGATGAAATGATCATAGTCTGTGGATACGAGATTGCCATGATGTGGAGATGCCGGCCTTGGACTGGGATCAGCACAGTAAGAAGTCTCACAACACCAGGTTAAAGTCCAACAGATTTATTTGGCAGCACTAGCTTTCAGAGTCTCAGGCTCCTTCATCAGGTGAGTGAGGACTTGTGTTCACAAACAGGTCAGAGACAGACACAACCATTATCTTGGAAATTGAGTTTGTGTCTGTCTCTGACCTGTTTGTGAACACAAGTCCTCACTCACCTGATGAAGGAGCCTGAGACTCTGAAAGCTAGTGCTGCCAAATAAATCTGTTGGACTTTAACCTGGTGTTGTGAGACTTCTTACGATACGAGGTAGGACATTTAAGATTTTTAATTCCTCTCTGGTCACGGGGGAAGAGCCAGAGGGCTGGAGGGCAACGAATGAGGTTCCATTTTTCAAAAAGGGTGGATGAGATGAACCAGGAAGTTACAGAGCCGTGAGTCTCTGTAAGGAAGCTACTGGAGAAAATTCTGAAGGGGAGAATTAATCGCCACTTGGAAAGGCATGTGTTGATTAGGGATAGTCAGCATGGATTTGTCAGATTGAGGTCATGCTTAACAAATCTGACAGGATTATTTTGAAAATGAAATTGAATGTGTGGATGAGGGAAGTGATTCTATGGATTTTAGCAAAGCCATTGACAAGGTCCCACGTGGGAGACTGATTGAGAAGGTTGAAGGACGTGGAATTCAGGGAGACTTGGTGAGATGGATCCAAAACTGGCTTAGTAATAGGACACAAAGGGTGGTGGTAGAAGGCTGTTTGTGTGACTGGCGGCTGGTTTCCAGTGGCATACCACAAGATTCAGTGCTGGGATCCTTCTTGACTGTTACATACATAAATTATATCAACGATAATGTGGGCTGTTAGAGTGACTGGACGCCAGTATTCAGTGGTGTACCACAAGGTGGGGGAATGATGAGCAAGTTTGCAGATGACACCACGATTGGTTGGGTGCTTAATAGTGAGGAAGAAGGTTGTAGTTTGCAGAAAGTTAGAGATGGGTTGGACAGATGGGCAGAGCAGTGGCAGATTCTATTTAACCCTGAAAAGTGTGAGGTGATGCACTTTGGAAGAAGTAACAAGACAAGTGAGTATTTAATGAATGGCAGGACACGAGGAAGCTCAGAGGAATAGATCGATCTTGGGGTACTTATTTGCAGATTCCTGAAGGCGGCGGAGCTGGTGAATAGGGTAGTTAAGAAGGCATGTGGGTCACTTGCTTTTGTCAGCCGTGGCATAGAGTATAAGGGCAAGTAGATAATTTTGGAGCTATACAGACGTTGGTTAGGCCACAGCTGGAGTACTGTGTGCAGTTCTGGTCACCTCACTATAGAATCATAGAAACCCCACAGTAGAGAAAGAGGCCATTCGGCCCATCGAGTCTGCACCGACCACAATCCCACCCAGGCCCCACCCCCATATCCCTACATATTTACCCACTAATCCCTCTAACCTACACATCTCAGGACACTAAGGGGCAATTTTAGCATGGCCAATCAACCTAACCTGCACATCTTTGGTCTGTGGGATGAAACCGGAGCACCCGGAGGAAACCCACGCAGACACGGGGAGAATGTGCAAACTCCACACAGGCAGTGACCCAAGCCGGGAATCGAACCCAGGTCCCTGGAGCTGTGAAGCAACAGTGCTAACCACTGTGTTACCGTGCTGCCCCGTGCCGGAAGGATGTGATAGCAATAGAGGGGGTTTAGAGAAGATTCACCAGGATGTTGCCTGGGATGGAGAATTTGAGTTATCAGGTGAGACTGGATAGAATCATAGAATCCCTACAGTTCTGGGGTGAGCGTAGCCGAAAAATCCCACCCCATATGTAAGTCGACAGTGGGAATTGTCGGTGCAAGACGATTGTTTGTTGTGTGGCATGCGGGTTGTTATCCCCCAGTCTTTGAGATGGAATGTATTGGAGTCATTGCACTAAGAACACCCAGTGGTGGTGCAAATGAAAGAGGTGGCCCTCAGCTATATGTGGTGGCCGAAATAAATGCCTGCACGGAGGAGAAAGCAAGCTTGTGTGAGTCGTGTGCCAAGATTAGAAAGGCACCAGCTGCGTCACCATTGCACCATGGGAATGGCAAAAAAGGGACCTGGGATTGGGTCCACATAGATTTTGTGGGACCAGTAGAAGGTCAGATGCTGCGGGTGGTCATCGATGCGCACTCAAAGTGGCCAGAAATGATTTATATGAAATCGGTGTCCACGGAAATGACCTTAGACAAGCTTAATGTTTGCGAGGTTTGCTTACCTTAACCAAATTGTCAGTGACAACAGAGCACAGTTTGTGTCGGCAGACCTTGAAGAGTACAAGGAGCTACAGGGCATTCGGCGTGTAAAGTCTGTGCCAGACCACCCAGCGATGAATGGGCGAGCAGAGTGTTTTGTACAGACTGTTAAACACTCTTTGGTGGTTTCACAGGGGGAGGGGTCATTGATGTGAAGATTGAATCAGTTCTTGAGCGTGTATAGGAACCCTCCTATGCAACAACAAAATGCTCTCCGGCAGCGCTGATGTTCGGGAGACAGTTGTGTATAATGTTTGACCTGCTGAGGCCTGATGAGACGAGATGAGTGGTGGAGAAGAACCAGGAGGTGCAGATCGGCCGTGGAGCTGCACATACCAAGCTGAGGGTGATTTCAAGGGTGATTTAGTCCCGGCCAGCAACCATGCTTGGGGGGAGAAGTGGGCTTTAGCTATGATTGTGGCCAAGTCAGAGCCCTTGTCTTACACATTGGAAACTCGGGACAAGTTAGTGTGGCGCCGACATGCAGACCAACTGTTCGAGGCCCCACACTAACGGGGAAGAAGCCCACCTATAAGTTTGCAGGGGTTCCAAACAGTGCCAGCAGAGCTATCAGGAGAGGGAGGCCTTGAATCGACAGCTCCTCCAGTCATGGAGGGGATGAGGAACTTGACATTGGTGACTGACGAGGTGCAGAAAGAGGGGCCACTGTTCGTGGGCTCATCGAGACCACACTCGCCAGAAAGCATCATAAAACCAGTTCCAGTCCCCATGAAACATCCCCCAAGGGATCATCATCCCCCTGACAGGTTGATCATGTCTATGGAAGATGGATGTGAGGGTGTGGAATGAACTATGCACTGTATCATAAATACGCTGTGGGTTCTGCACCAAGCACCTTTATAATGTAAAGAGAGAGAAATGTACAATCGTATGTCAGTAGTTTAATATGCTGTAAAGTTTATTTTTAGTGTCACAAGTAGGCTTACATTAACACTGCAATGAAGTTACTGTGAAAGTCCTCTCATCACCACACTCTGGAACCTGTTCGGGGACACTGAAGGAGAATTTAGCATGGCCAATGCACCTAACCAGCACATCTTTGGACTGTGGGAGGAAACCGGATCACCTGGAGGGAACATAGAACATAGAACATAGAAAGCCACAGCACAAACAGGCCCTTCGGCCCACAAGTTGCGCCGATCATATCCCTACCTCTAGGCCTATCTATAGCCCTCAATCCCATTAAATCCCATGTACTCATCCAGAAGTCTCTTAAAAGACCCCAACGAGTTTGCCTCCACCACCACCGACGTCAGCCGATTCCACTCACCCACCACCCTCTGAGTGAAAAACTTACCCCTGACATCTCCTCTGTACCTACCCCCCAGCACCTTAAACCTGTGTCCTCTTGTAGCAACCATTTCAGCCCTTGGAAATAGCCTCTGAGAGTCTACCCTATCCAGACCTCTTAACATCTTGTAAACCTCTATCAGGTCACCTCTCATCCTTCGTCTCTCCAGGGAGAAGAGACCAAGCTCCCTCAACCTATCCTCATAAGGCATGCCCCCCAATCCAGGCAACATCCTTGTAAATCTCCTCTGCACCCTTCCAATGGCTTCAACATCTTTCCTGTAATGAGGTGACCAGAACTGCGCGCAGTACTCCAAGTGGGGTCTAACCAGGGTCCTATAAAGCTGCAGCATTATCTCCCGACTCCTAAACTCAATCCCTCGATTAATGAAGGCTAGTACGCCGTACGCCTTCTTGACCGCATCCTCCACCTGCGAGGCCGATTTAAGAGTCCTATGGACCCGGACCCCAAGGTCCTTCTGATCCTCTACACTGCTAAGAATGGTACCCTTCATATTATACTGCTGTTTCATCCCATTGGATCTGCCAAAATGGATCACTACACACTTATCCGGGTTGAAGTCCATCTGCCACTTCTCCGCCCAGTCTTGCATTCTATCTATGTCTCGCTGCAACTTCTGACATCCCTCCAAACTATCCACAACACCACCTACCTTGGTGTCGTCAGCAAACTTACCAACCCATCCCTCCACTTCCTCATCCAGGTCATTTATGAAAATGACAAACAGCAAGGGTCCCAGAACAGATCCCTGGGGCACTCCACTGGTCACTGACCTCCATGCAGAGAAAGACCCCTCCACAGCCACTCTCTGCCTTCTGCAGGCAAGCCAGTTCTGGATCCACAAGGCAACAGCCCCTTGGATCCCATGCCCTCTCACTTTCTCAAGAAGTCTTGCATGGGGGACCTTATCGAACGCCTTGCTGAAGTCCATATAGACCACATCCATCGCTCTTCCTTTGTCAATGTGTTTGGTCACATTTTCAAAGAACTCAACCAGGCTCGTAAGGCACGACCTGCCCTTGACAAAGCCGTGCTGACTACTTTTGATCATACTAAACTTCTCTAGATGATCATAAATCCTGTCTCTCAGGATCCTCTCCATCAACTTACCAACCACTGAGGTTAGACTCACCGGTCGGTAATTTCCCAGGCTGTCCCTGTTCCCTTTCTTGAATATAGGGACCACATCTGCAATCCTCCAATCCTCCGGAACATCTCCCGTCTCCATCGACGATGCAAAGATCATCGCCAAAGGCTCCGCAATCTCCTCCCTCGCCTCCCACAGTAACCTGGGGTACATCCCATCCGGTCCCGGCGACTTACCAACCTTGATGCCATGGGGAGAATGTGCAGACTCCACACAGACAGTGACCCAAGCTGGGAATCGAATCCAGGTCCCTGGCGCTGTGAGACAGCAATGCTAACCACTGTGCCACTGTGCTGCCCCTCTGTTGGTGTTGCTGTATGGGGCAGTTTGCTGTTTATAGGGGAGGAGTGTTATGTCTGTTGGTGCATCGCCCCTTTAACGGAGTGGATCATGTGTCCTTGGGTGTGGGATGAGCTATTGGGATCCACCCAGAGTTGGGCAGTCAACATTTGGAGTGTGGATCGAATAGACTTAACGACGAGCTGTGCTCCCTGACGCCTGACTGTGGAGTAGCTATTGAGGAGACTCCTCACTACAACAGGATTTAACAAATAGAAAGAAGGCGTTCCCTTTGGTTGAGAGGGGTCAATCACAAGGGGGCATCGTTTTTAAGGAGAAGGGGCAGGAGATTCAGAGACGATTTGAGAAAAGAAATTCAGTCAGAGGCTGGAATATGGAATGCACTGACTGGGAAGGTAGTGGAGGACAGAAAAGTTACAACATTTAAAAGGTATTTGGATGAACACTTGAAACATTATAACACTCAAGGGTAAGGGACAAGCGCTGGAAAATGGGACCAGCATGCCTTTAGTGGTAGTCATTGTCGATGCAGGCCCAATTGGTCGCAGGGCCTTTTCTGCGCTGTCCAACTTTCGGACTCTATGACTCCACCTGCTTTGAAACAGCATCACCTCCTGTGCCCATGAGCACTGGGCAATGTGCCAATGACCTGGGTACAAACTCTTTGAAAGTTGAAGAGCAGAATGTGCTGTGTCCCCCAGATGTTTAGCAAGTTGCAATACAAGGGACTCACTGGGTAGCTGGAACTCTTATTCATCCTACCTGAATACAACAATTCATTGAACCTCTTGCTGCACTGCACCCAGGATCATCAGTGCTCCTTCGAGAAACTTATCACCTTTGTAATCTGACTCCATGCATTCTTGCCGTTCAGTCTGCGGGGTAGAGAATGTTTCTGCTGTCCCTATCGTGCCAAGATCACAGACTTTTCTCAGAACTCCTGACTGTTTCCTGGTTCCGTCATCCTGGTTTCTGAACAGACAAATTACAGTAAGTGTGTTGTGTGCATCATTAGCTTGGCACAATGCCACGATAGCAAGGGGATGGTGTTTGGTGCTCTGCTTGTCAGTGATGTGTTCTCCATGTACAGGCTTGTTGGCCTAACTGTTGCTGTACAAGTGTCAATGTGTCCTGTGTTGTCACTGCATGGCAACATTTTATAGGATTAGCTTTCGGAGCGCTTCTCCTTCATCAGATGGAGTGGAAATCTGCTCTCAGACAGGGCACAGGGACACAAAATCAAGTTACAGAATACTGATTAGAATGAGAATCCCGACAGCCAACCAGATCAAGTCTTATGCTGAGAGACTTTGCCGTCGCACCTCTCTCACACTCCTCAAACACCTCGTACACCAGCTCAACAGCAAACGCCGCAGCCTGGAAACCAAGATAGAGTCCACATTCTCAACTTGCGCTCAGGATGCAGACCAGCTGCGAAACTCTGCCAAGCAGACGAGACAAAGGAACTACACCATCTACATGCACACCAAGAACAGGAAACTTGAGAAACTCGGCATCACCACCAGCAGCAACCAAGCCTCCCCCGGTACCACAGTAGAAAACAGTACCACTGCAGGGAAGTCCATTGTCAACTTGTCCGACTACACACTTCAGCCAGATGAAATCGAAGTTCTCAGCCGAAGGCTCAACCTTTGCCCCACCACCAAAATAGACCCCATCAGTCTCGCAGCAGACACAGAGGAATTCATCAGGCGAATGAGGCTGCGGGAGTTCTTCCACAAACCCCAAGAGGACAACAGCAAACACAATGAGACAGACAATGAACCGAAACAGCCGACAGAGAGATCCGCAGTGCATCCGAAGAGGAAAGAGTTGAATTGGACTCCTCCGGAAGGCCGCTGCCCTCGACTTGACATGTATGCCCAAGCCATCAGGAGGTGCGTTAACACCAAATTCATCAGCCGCACTCACAAGACAGCACCGAACATCACCCAAGCACAACGCAATGCCATCCGCGCTCTCAAGACCAACCGCAACATTGTCATCAAACCAGCAGACAAAGGAGGGGCCATCGTCGTACTGAACAGAATGGATTTCTGCAAAGAAGTGTACCGACAACAAAACAACGAGGAACACTACAGACAATTACCCGCAGATCCGACCAAAGGACACACCCGTCAACTCAACACTCTGATCAAAACCTTTGACCTGGACCTTCAAAGTACCCTCCGTGCTCTCATCCCACGTACTCCCGCGTTGGAGATCTCTACTGCCTCCCAAAGATACACAAGGCAAACACACCCGGCCGTCCTATCGTATCGGGCAATGGGACCCTGTGCGAGAACCTCTCCGGCTATGTCGAGGGCATCTTGAAACCCATTATACAAAGAACCCCCAGCTTTTGTCGCGACACTACGGACTTCCGACAGAAAGTCAACGCACATGGGGCAGTTGAACCAGGAGCGCTCCTCGTCACAATGGATGTCTCGGCACTCTACACCAGCATCCCCCACGATGATGGCATTGCTGCAACTGCCTCAGTACTCAACGCCGACAACTGCCAGTTTCCAGATGCAATTTTACAACTCACCCGCTTCATCCTGGACCACAATGTCTTCACCTTCAACAACCAGTTCTTCATCCAGACACACGGAACAGCCATGGGGACCAAATTCGCAACTCAATATGCCAACATCTTCATGCACAGGTTCGAACAAGACTTCTTCACCGCACAGGACCTTCAACCGATGCTATACACTAGATACATCGATGACATTTTCTTCCTTTGGACTCATGGTGAACAATCACTGAAACAACTATATGATGACATCAACAAGTTCCATCCCACCATCAGACTCACCATGGACTACTCTCCGGAATCGGTTGCATTCTTGGACACACGCATCTCCATTAAGGACGGTCACCTCAGCACCTCACTGTACCGCAAGCCCACGGATAACCTCGTGATGCTCCACTTCTCCAACTTCCACCCTAAACACGTTAAAGAAGCCATCCCCTACGGACAAGCCCTCCGTATACACAGGATCTGCTCGGATGAGGAGGATCGCAACAGTCACCTCCAGACGCTGAAAGATGCCCTCATAAGAACAGGATATGGGGCTCGACTCATCGATCAACAGTTCCGACGATCCACAGCGAAAAACCGCACCGACCTCCTCAGAAGACAAACACGGGACATGGTGGACAGAGTACCCTTCATGGTGGACAGAGTACCGTCCAGTTCTTCCCTGGAGTGGAGAAGCTACGACATCTCCTCTGGAGCCTTCAGCATGTCATCGATGAAGACGAACATCTCGCCAAGGCCATCCCCACACCCCCACTTCTTGCCTTCAAACAACCGCGCAACCTCAAACAGACAATTGTCCGCAGCAAACTACCCAGCCTTCAGGAGAACAGTGACCACGACACTACACAACCCTGCCACAGCAACCTCTGCAAGACGTGCCGGATCATCGACACGGATGCCATCATCTCACGTGAGAACACCAGCTACCACGTACACAGTACCTACTCTTGCAATTCGGCCAACGTTGTCTACCTGATACGCTGCAGGAAAGGATGTCCCGAGGCATGGTACATTTGGGAAACCATGCAGATGCTATGACAACGGATGAATGAACACCACTCGACAATCACCAGGCAAGACTGTTCTCTTCCTGTGGGGGAGCACTTCAGCAGTCACGGGCATTCAGCCTCTGATCTTCGGGTAAGCGTTCTCCAAGGCGGCCTACACGACACACAACAGCGCAGAGTTGCTGAGCAGAAACTGATAGCCAAGTTCCTCACACATGAGGACGGCCTAAACTGGGGTTGGATTTCTGTCACATTATCAGTAGCCCCCACAGCGTGCCTCCTGGACTTGCAGAATCTCACTGGCTGTCCTGTCTGGAGACAATACACATCTCTTTAACCTGTGCTTAATGCTCCCTCCACCCACATTGTCTGTATCTTTAAGATCTGGTTGGCTGTAGGGATTTGCATTCTAATCAGTATTCTGTAACTTGATTTTGTGTCTCTGTGCCCTGTTTGAGAGCAGACTTCCACTCCATCTGACGAAGGAGCAGCGCTCCGAAAGCTAATGGTATTTGCTACCAAATAAACCTGTTGGGCTTTAACCTGGTGTTGTAAAAACTCTTACTGTGTTCACCCCAGTCCAACGCCGGCATCTCCACATCATAACCTTTTATAGGGCCAGATCTCCTTGAGGGATGGATAAATCTTGGTCTGAAATAAGGCTGGGTGCCACATGCTGAGCTGGGAGCACTTCTGGAGGAAGAGGGATTGTGTGTGAGAGCTGCAGCACTGAGGTCTGAGTGTTGGTACAGCCCCTGAACTGGGTGGCTACACCCACTTATTCAGCTGCATTGGGACCTCTGCATGTTCACTTTGTTGAATGCAACCACTTGCAGGGGTGTGTAGAGAAAGGCCATGCTAGCAGATTCCTCAGAGCTGGATCTTCACAGGCAGTGGCAGGATATCAATGGATCATTAATTTGTTAGATTACTGAGAGATTCTTCATACTGGGCCAACAGGGCAATAGCCAGCAATGATATCAGCAATGACAGTAAATACTCACGAGACAAATTGCAACCAACAGTTCCAGTGCCGTGGGCAAGTTCTTCAAAACAATGCCCTCCAATCCTGACAGCAGGAAGATTGCAGCAGAAGTGGGCCTTTCATTAGCCCTGAGGCAGGATGGACTTATCTCTGCTGTTTCTGCTGCCCACTGTGTGTCTGGAGATGTGAGAAAAGTATGTTTGATTGATGGACAGGTTGGAGATGGGAATTCTGGAAACTCCAAATAGAGTTGACAACCCAAACATGAGAGAACATCCAAGACAAAACTTTAAAGGTGTAGCAGAAACTGATGGACAGAATGGAAGTCAAAGGTTGAGACATTTTCTGCAGTGGTGAAGGGGCGATCGAATATAAGCAGTCAGTGTTTTGGAGACAAAGATGGTGCTCAATGTAGAAAACTGAACAAGAGGAAGGAGGTTCCATGTATAGAAACATAGAAGATGGGAGCAGGAGGAAGCCGTTTGGCCCTTTGAGCCTGCTCCACCATTCATTACGATCATGGCTGATCATCCAACTATGGTTGTGTAGGCTGTCAAGATTAGTCCGGATTTACCTTGAGGTGCCACTGGACAGGCTGAAAGAGTTGAGCTTGGAGGCACCTAGGTGCTGTTGTGAACCAGTGAGGACAGCTTTGATTAGATCCATTTTAATGCCTTTGAAATTATGAATCAAGCAGTCTAGATTGTCACTAGGATAGTTAGAGAATCATGGAATCCCTACAGTACAGAAGGAGGCCATTCGGCCCATCAAGTCTGTACCAACCACATCCCACCCAGATCCTATTCCTGTAATACCACGCATTTACCCTGATAATCCCCATGATAACAAGGCCCACCTGTACCACTCATTGCCATGGTGATGGGGTCCATGTGTGCCTGTGGTAAAAAAGCACACAAATCCCTCTTGTCTCCATGGTAGTCAAGCCCACATGTTCTCCACATCCCCATGGTAACGAGGTCTGTACTAGGGCAAACCTAGGGAGTGTGGGCCGCAGCAGGAGAGGAATGAATGGAAAGGCTTAAACAGCCAGCACTGTAGTATCCGCACTCACTGCAAAATACTAATAACTACATCTCAGAAAGCACGAAAACAGTCACACACCAGGTGATATCGGTCCAAGATTTCAGCAACCACATGAGAATTGATATCAATTAGGGCTCCAAAAGGTCTAGAGGGACCATTGTGCCTCTGAAAACTTAATCAAACATCCAGGCGATGGGACAATTACACCCAATCAAAATCAGTTTGACAAATACAATGCATTGATATTGTAAACAGGTGGACAGGAGGTGTCCACCAAGCGATTAAAGCTGAATCACCCGAGACAGTACATCTGCACAATGTAATCAAAAACAGAACTGTAAACAATTTAAAGTAACAATCTGACGACCTAATTGAAATGTAGCACATTGTAACACAAAAAGGTATAAGAATACGCAAGAGCCAATGCTCAGTGGAGTGGCTCGGAAGCAAGCTGTAGTTACAGTCACGAGGTCTGCCCGCCCTCATGCATGTTGAATGAAGCCATTTTGTTGATGTTCTACATCGTCTCAGAAGACTCAGTTTGTTCATTCTCCCCAACAAGCTCCAACTTCAAAGTTGATTCTGCGTCCTATTGGACCTTGGACTTTGTCAGTGTCAGTTCTTTCTTCACATTGCATCCTCGGTTATCTGAAAGCTGCTTATTATGGTTATCACACATCTCTGATTTCTAGCAGTCTTTGGCCTTGCTGTGTCATGGGGCAGGTGGAAGAGGCAGGCTCTAAAAACTACCTCAACTGGTAAGGGGACTGAACCGTTACTGTCGGTGTTGTACCACACGTTTTCTATTTGAGTAAGTGTGAAAAGAAATGCGACTACTTGTGTTTATGTGGAGTGTCTTTGTTGCATCAATTATTTGAAATGAGATTTAACCCCCTGTTTGAAAAAAACCCTGCACCAGTTAACTAACATTTGACTAATGTTGATTTTTTGTTGGATCATTGTAGTCGAAACACAAAAAAAAACTTGGTTAACAAATTGTTGTTTACATTGACTTCCATTGGAGGTTCCTTTTCTTTTAAAAGTTATCTCAGTTTCTATGGGCATTGTATACTCTAAGTCCCCAGTAGAATTGTCTGATGAATTTCCTGGAGAATTATCCAAGGAGAAAAGATTTGCAGGGCTATGAGGTAAAAGCAGGGGAGTGAGATTAGCTGAGTTGCTCTTGCAAGAGAGCCAGCATGGACGGAATAGGCTAAATTGCTTCCTGCTGAGCTGTAAACATGGTCTATTATTGCTTTCCTTGAATCTATCCCATTGGCACCCCTGCTACTAATCTTCCCTTGCAGATTTAATGCAGGAATTTAAATAATTTTCATTACAAAACCGTGCAAACAAATCCATAACATTGTGGATAAAAGTAATTAATTGACTCCTTTTATCTCATGGTCTAAGCATGATGGTTTCATTCATGTTATACCAGTGAGTACTTGTTTGTGGATAAATCATACCGTACGTTATTTCCTAAATTCTAAAATATGATTTGAATTACAAACTGTCCATTGAATTCTACCCTCTTCCTCCAAAAGGAAAATAACACGGAGAACTCCAAATCATTAGCAATTGGTATGATTGCGTGAAATAGCTGTAGCATCCCCTGCTCTGCCTATACTGCAAATGTCCAGGAATCTGCAACCTCCTCCCCACTGACACACATTAGAACCTGACAGGAACATTACTTTCCATTCTTGCTGACAAGACAACAAATGGGAGACAGTCCCAACTGACGAGGAATTCCTGCTTACAGAATTTCAAAACATTTCACAACTTCCATCAACATTGACAGAAATGTGAAATGCATGAAATCTGCAGTGCAGACACCCAAGTGAAACATACTGTCGAAATAGTTTGGAGACCTATGTCCACCAACAAAATAGTCCAAGTTTGATCACTCAGGAAAATAAACTCTCCATGTGAATGGAATCAAAAATTGATGACTAAACTGAGCAACCTTGACTACAGGAGGCCAGCAATAACCACTCTCATCAGTTTTCCCCAAGGTCTTGAGAAGGACAGATCAATCCGTTCTTCCCGAACACTCTCGGTTTTTGTGAGATCTGAATATTCAATTGCTCCTGACACCAAACCAGCCTCAATGAACTTTCAAACCTGAAGCCCCCAGTTTCTCAGCTCTCATACTAAGGACAAACCCTAATTTAAGAAGGAACAGCAGTTTTCAGGAGGATTGCAGAATTTTATTTTATTTGATTTGATTTATTATTGTCACATGTATTAGTATACAGTGAGAACTATTGCTTCTTGCGCGTGATACAAACGGAGAAGGAAAGGAGGGAATGCAGACTGTAGTGTTACAGTCATAGCTGGGGTGTAGAGAAAGATCAACTTAATACGAGGTATATCCAATCAAAAGTCTGATGGCAGCAGGGAAGCAGCTGCTCTTGAGTTGATTAATAAGTGTCCTCAGACTTCTGTATTTTTTTCCAGATGGAAGAAGGTAGAAGAGAGTATGTCCAGGTTGGATGGGGTCCTTGATTATGCCGGCTGCTTTTCCATGGCAGCGGGAAGTGTAGACAGAGTCAATGGATGGGAGGCTGATTTGCGTGATGGACTGGGCTTCGTTCACAACCCTTTGTAATTTCTTGTGGTCTTGGACAGAGCAGAAGCCATACCAAGCAATGATACAACCAGAAAGAATACTTTCTATGGTGCATCTGTAAAAGTTGCTGAGAGTCGTAGCAGACATGCCAAATTTCTTTAGCCTCTTTGATTTGATTTGATTTATTATTGTCACATGTATTAACATACAGTGAAAAATATTGTTTCTTGCGTGCTATACAGACAAAACATACCGTTCATAGAGAAGGAAATGAGAGAATGCAGAATGTAATGTTACAGACATAGCTCGGGTGCAGAGAATGATCAAATTAATGCAAGGTAAGTCCATTCAAAAGTCTGACAACAGCAGGGAAGAAGCTGTTCTTGAGTCGGTTGGTACGTGACCTCAGACTTTTGTATTTTTCTCCTGAAGGAAGAAGGTGGAAGAGAGAATGTCCGGGGTGCGTGGGGTCCTTAATTATGCTGGCTGATTTGCTGAGGCAGCGGGGAGTGTAGACAGAGTCAATGGATGGGAGGCTGGTTTGCATAACGGATTGGACTACATTCACGATCTTTTGTAGTTCCTTGCAATCTTGGGCAGAGCAGGAGCCATACCAAGCTGTGATATAACCAGAAAGAATGCTTTCCATGGTGCTTCTGCAAAATCTGTCTACTTGAGAAACCAGAGGCGTTGGTGGGCTTTCTTAACTATAGTGCAGGCATGGACGGCCCAGGGCTAGTAATCCAGAGACCTAGCGTAAAGCTCTGTGGACCCGGTTCAAATCCCACCATGGGGATGGTGGAATTCAAAACTCAATTAAAAAACATCTGGAATTAAAAGTCTAATGATGACCATGAAACCATAATCGGCCCAAGTAATTCATTCCTGTCCTTCATGTGACTGCAGACTTATTGCAATGTAGTTGATTCTTAGATGCCTTTGAAATAGCCAAACAAGTCACTCAGTTGTCCTCAACCATGGGAAAGGAAACAAAAAAGGAATGAAACTGGACGGACCAATCGGCATCGACTGAGGTACCGTAAAGGGCAATGACAACCTTGCCTTGTTGTCTGCAAATTCCTCCTCATTAACATCTGGGCATTGTGCCAAAATTGGGAGAGCTGTCTCGCAGACAAGTCAAGCAACAGTCTGATGGAGCTATATTCACAGAATCATAACTTGCAGATAATGTCCCAGACATCACCATTCCTGGGTACAGACCCAGCAGAGGTGCCAGCACAGTAGTATATGATAGAGTAGGTGTTGCTCTGGGGATCCTCAACATTGCCACTCGACCCCATGAATTCTGCTGGCACCAGATCATACATGGACAAGGAAATCTCCTGCCGATTGCCCCCCTCAGCTGATGAATCAGCTCTCTTCCAAGTTGAGCACCGATGGTGGCACTAGTCTCTCGTTGTTAATGGCTGCATTGCTTCTCTCTCCCTGTTAATGGCTATGTTATTCTCCTGTCATTGTTAATAGCCCTGTTGCTCCTCTCTTGCTCCTCTAGGTGTGACCTGCTGCCTCCAGCTCCTCTTTGCACTCTCTCTACTTGATGGTGGTTACTCCTCTGGATCCTGTATTCCCCCGCTCTTCCAAGTGTTTTTCTTAATATTTCCTCAATTCTTTAAGTTATAAAGCCAATGCTCAGAGTGGACCAGGCAAGCCCGAATCCATCACCTTGCTTGCTCCAAAAACCAAATTCAAATCCAATCCAATTCATGATGCGCACAAGTTAAAGCAGGTGCTGTAACTGGTTGCAGAAGAGGGTGTAACCTCGAAGACCATTGAATTGCAGTACACGAGACAGTATCAGTTACAAGATTTTCCAGTGCAACAGTGGAGGGCTCCGTCAGAGACATGCAGAGCAGCAAAGATTACATCGACCTACTGGGGCCAGGAAATCCTTCAGTTAATCTCACAGAAGCCAATGTGACCAAACAGTCATCACGCACCATGCCCAGTGTGTAGCCACAAGGATCTGGGTGCACAAGATTTTCAATGGACTTACGTGAGTCGTCACAATCAGAGATTGTGTCTTCAAATGTCATATCCCTCCCACTACATTCATTACTCAATACACTGCATTCCCATTAATCACTTCCCAACATTTTTTATTCATTATGTCTCGGATCTAACATTCATATCTCTATCTTTGTTCCATACAATAGGAATGCTGCAAGCGTCATACTCACCTGTTGGCACTCTCAATTATTCACCATGTTCGCAACATCATCCAGACAAGTCACACAACTCATCAACTACCCATTCTCTTTTGCAGAACGAGCTGGTGCACAACTGGAGGCAGCAACTCCTGACCAGGGGGGAGAGGCACGGTGCATGTCCTTACTCACATGGGGGAAACAGTGGACATCATCATTGCAGTGGCCCCGATTGAGGCCATTGCCAGAAGTGGGTTGAAACGATAAAGGATTACGATAAACTCAAATCTAATCCTCTTCCTCACATCGCAGTTTCCCACAATCTTTTCTGGAATAAGTTGCTGATGGTGTAAGCATGCACCTCTCATCTTGCTCAGGCTTCTCAAAGCAAACCTGCGCCGGAATGTTCTGCTCCTGTTCTTTTCTGGAGGGTTTGATGACGGGAGTGAAAAATCTCACTGGAACCCAAATTACATTTTATGTCAGCGGGTAATCTCGTTGTGAATGTCACCACCCCACTTCCTGCCTCGCTAGTGACGTACCGGGAATCCTGATGTTCAACGATGGGAAGTCTTGTTGTGAATGTCACCCCCACCAACCACATCAGCCCCACCCAGCCCCCCCCCCCACCCGACCCTGCCAGAGCCCTCACCTGGCAGTGACGTACCGGGAATCCTGATGTTCAACGGCGGGAACATCATTCTAATGAATTTGAATCGCATTATCAGGCCTCTGCCACTAACCATTACCCTGCCCAACCCTCACCTGCACTGAGATAATCCATTCACATTGGTGTGAGGGAATGCTGTTGTGAATTACAACAAGTCTCCCATAGCATGCACCTGGCAGGCTGACCCCACAGGGAACTCAGGTGTGTGCATCGCTCAGGGGGGTGAGCTTCATGCCGGGGGGAGTGATCCAAATAGGGACCAGTAACTTTTACTGAAAATAGATAAAGTGTGAGATTCCAGGTAGCCACAAGATTCCACAGTTTTTGGAGCTAATGAAATTGTGGTGGACCTCAGTTGTGCCTTTGTCCTATATGGACCACCGTTGTGTGTGTTTGTCATACCTGGACACATCCCCTTCCAGTTTGGTTCCTCCCCTCAGCACCTAGTATAAAGGTGGCTGTCTCCTCCCCCTTGTTCAGTCCAGGTCGGTTAATTGTTGGGATCTGCTCCTGATTCTGTTGTGAATAAAAGCCTACACTTATATTTGCATATCGGTAGTCTTTCGCCTTATTGATAGTGCATCAGAAATAAACCTGAATATGCAGTCAGAAATATAAAGATTACAGGTGGAATTTTGAACGGTGACACAGGCCCAAAATCCCGACATTCTGAAAACAAGATTCCTGCCGGCGAAATCCTGATCCCCAATTTTCTACGCTTCACACCCCATGTCAGTGACGTAATGTGGTCCCCACCTAGCAAGATAGTGAAGCTCATTTTAATATGTTAACATCTAATTAATGAGACATCCTGCCAGCTCTCCCTGTCTCAGAATATTCCATCCTCACCAGCGTGACGTCTCGCTGGTCCAGTTTGCAACAACTCTATAACAATGTGAACCTGACGACCAAACCTCCAAAGGGAATCATCGAATCCCTACAGTGCAGGAGCCATTCAGCCCATCGAGCCTGCACCGACAACAATCCCACACAGGCACTAACCCCACAAGCACAAGCATTTACCCTGCTAATCCAACTGACACTAAGGGGTGATTTTGCATGGCCAATCCACCTAACCCGCACATCTTTGGACTGTGGAAGGAAACCGGAGCACCCGGAGGAAACCCACACAGATATGGAGATAACGTGCAAACTCTACACAGGGAGTCATCCAAGGCCGGAATTGAACCCGGGTCCCTGGCACTATAAGGCAGCAGTGCGAACCACTGTGCTACCGTATCAGGGGTGAGCGCACAGGTTGTAACTGCCTAGAAAGGAGTCGAATGGAGAGGGGGTATCAGGGGACCAATAAGAACATCACGGGTCTGGGAAAATGAATATTGGATGGGTGGGTTTTGTCACTAGCCGGGGGTGGGTTCCTATTATTGTGAGGGTGGATGTGTGTGGGTCTTGACAGAGGGAGTTCTGGCGTGTGCGCTCCAGTCGTTCCGGTGACCTTTTGCTGGGGTGAAATCATTTGTTGTTGTCAGGGAATGCCTTTCTGGGGAATTAGCAGGAAGGGGCTTGCAGCAGGAGCAGTCACGGGGTCAGCACATGGGGTGACGGAAACGCCCCAGAGTGATTTCATTTGATTAATTATTGTCACTTGTATTAGTACACAGTGAAAGGTATTGTTTCTTGCACGCGATACAGACAAAGCATAACTTTCAGAGAGTACACAGGAGGGAAAGAAAGAAGAGGGCGCAGGATATTGTGTTACAGTCATCGCAAGGGTGGAGAAAAAGATCAACAAGGGATGTCCATTCAAACGCCTGGTGGCAGCAGGAAGAAGCTGTTTGGTTGGTTGGTGATCTCAGACGTTTGTATCTTTTTCCCATCGGAAAAAGGTGGATGAAATTATGTCCAGGGTGTGTGGTGTCCAAAATTATTCTGGCTGCTTTTCTGAGGCAGCAGGAAGTGTAGCCTGAGTCAATGGATGGGAGGCTGGTTTGTGTGATGGATTGGGCTACGTTCACAACCCCTTGTAGTTTCTTGAGATCTTGGTCAGAGCAGGAGCCATTCAAGCTGTGATGCAACCAGAAAGAATGCTTTCTATGGTGCATCTGTAAAAATTGGTGAGAGTCGTAGCGGACACGCCAAATTTCCTTCGCCTCTTGAGAAAGTAGAAGCGTTGGTGGGATTTTGTAACGATAGCGTCGGCGTGGAGGGACCAGGGCAGGTTAGAAATATAGAAACATAGAAAAACTACAGCACAAAACAGGCCCTTCAGCTCCACAAGTTGTGCCGAACATATCCCTACCTTTTAGGCCTACCTATAACCCTCCATCCTATTAAGTCCCATGTACTCATCCAGGAGTCTCTTAAAAGACCCTATTGAGTTTGCCTCCACCACCACTGACGGCAGCCGATTCCACTCGCCCACCACCCTCTGTGTGAAAAACTTCCCCCCAACATCTCCCCTGTACCTATCCCCCAGCACCTTAAACCTGTGTCCTCTCGTAGCAGCCATTTCTACCCTGGGAAAAAGCCTCTGAGAATCCACCCAATCTATGCCTCTCAACATCTTGTATACCTCTATTAGGTCACCTCTCATCCTACGTCTCTCCAAGGAGAAAAGACCGAGCTCCCTCAGCCTATCCTCATAAGGCATGCCACTCAATCCAGGCAACATCCTTGTAAATCTCCTCTGCACCCTTTCAATCTTTTCCACATCCTTCCTGTAATGAGGCGACCAGAACTGAGCACAGTACTCCAAGTGGGGTCTGACGAGGGTCTTATATAGCTGCATCATTATCCCCGGACTCGTAGACTCAATCCCTCGATTGATAAAGGCCAGCACACCATACGCCTTTTAACCACCTCCTCCACCTGCGGGGCCGATTTTAGAGTCCTATGGACCCGGACCCCAAGGTCCTTCTGACCCTCGACAGTACTAAGAGTCTTTCCCTTTATATTGTATTCCTTCATCCCATTTGAACTGCCAAAATGGACCACTACACATTTATCTGGGTTGAAGTCCATCTGCCACTTCTCCGCCCCAGTCTTGCATCCTATCTATGTCCCTCTGTAACTTCTGACATCCCTCCAGACTATCTACAACCCCACCAACCTTCGTGTCGTCGGCAAATTTACCAACCCATTCCTCCACTTCCTCATTCAGGTCATTTATGAAAATGACAAACAGCAAGGGTCCCAGAACAGATCACTGGGGCACTCCACTGGTGACCGACCTCCAATTAGAAAAAGACCCATCTATACCCACTCTCTGCCTCCTTTGGGCAAGCCAGTTCTGGATCCACAGGGCAGCAGCCCCTTGGATCCCATGCCCTCTCACTTTTTCTAGAAGCCTTGCATGAGGGACCTTATCAAACGCCTTGCTAAAATCCATATAAACCACATCTACCGCTTTCCCTTCGTCAATGTGTTTAGTCACATTTTCTAAGAACTCCACCAGGCTCGTAAGGCACGATCTGCCTTTGACAAAGCCATGCTGAGTATTCTTGAGCATACTAAACCTCTCTAAATGCTCATAAATCTTGTCCCTCAGGATCTTCTCCATCAGCTTACCAACCACTGAGGTTAGACTAACCGGTCGGTAACTTCCTGGGCTATCCCTATTCCCCTTCTTGAAAATAGGAACAACATCCGCAATCCTCCAATCCTCCAGCACCTCCCCCGTCTCCATCGACAATGCAAAGATCATCGCCAGAGGCACTGCAATCTCTTCCCTTGCCTCCCACAGAAACCTGGGGTACATCCCATCTGGACCCGGCGACTTATCTATCTTGATGCCATTCAAAGATTCCAGCACATACTCAATCCCTTCAGTCCACCGCAAGCCCGCAGTACATCCACCCAGGTCCTTCTCCTCTGTGAAAACCGAGGCAAAATACTCATTCAGCACCTCTGCCATTTCTACCGGTTCCGTACAGATTTTCCCACCTTCACCTTTTATAGACCCTATTCCTTCACGTCTCATCCTTTTACTCTTCACATATTTATAGAACGCCTTAGGGTTTTCCTTAATCCTACCTGCCAAGGCCTTCTCGTAACTCCTTCTGGCTCTCCTAATTTCCTTCTTTAGTACCTTCCTACAAGCCGTATACTCATCTAGATCCCTATCTTTGCCAAGCTCTCTGAACCTTTTGTACACTTTCCTTTTCTTCTTGACTAGGTCCCGCACAGCTTTCGTGCACCACGGTTCCTTTAACCGACCAACTCCTCCCTGTCTGCTCGGAACGTTGTCCTGTAGAACTCTAGACAGACATTCCTTGAAAAACTGCCACCTCTCTTCAGAACATTTCCCCGAGAATACCTTCTTCCAATTCACTCCTCTAATTTGCTGCCTTATGTCTTCATATTTTCCCTTACTCCATACAAATGCTTTCCTAGCTTGCCTGATCGTCTCTTTTTCCAATGCAAGCATAAAGGAGATAGAGTTATGATCGCTATCCCCAAGATGCTAACCCACTGAGAGATCTGACACCTGTCCAGGTTCATTGGTCAGTATCAGATCAAGTACAGCCTCTCCTCTTGTAGGTTTGTCTACATGCTGTGTCAGGAAACCCTCCTGAACACACCTAACGAACTCCTCCCCATCCAATCCTCTTACCCTAGGGATATTCCAATCTATGTTTGGGAAATTAAAGTCTCCCATCACAACAACTCTGCTATTACTGCATCTCTCCAGGATCTGTTTCCCTATCCGCTCCTCCACCTCCCTGTTACTATTGGGCGGCCTATAGAAAACTCCCAGCAAAGTGATCGACCCCTTCCCACTCCGAACTTCCACCCACAGAGACTCTGTAGACAATCCCTCCACAGCATACACTTTCTCTACAGCTGTGACACTATTCCTGATCAGCAGTGCCACTCCACCCCCTCTCTTGCCTCCCTGCCTGTCCTTCCTGAAACATCTGGATCCCGGCACCTGGAGTATCCAGTCCTGTCCCTGAGACATCCAAGTCTCCGTAATGGCCACCACATCACACTTCCAGGCATCGATCCACGCTCTGAGCTCATCCATTTTATTCACTATACTCCTGGCATTAAAGTAAACACACCTCAATCCTTTTGTCTGAGCTCTCCCCTTCTCTATCCCTCATCCATCCTCCCTCTTGCACTGTCTATAACCCTTCTCTGTTTGCGAGCTAACGTCCTCGCTCCCAGTCACCTCGTCTCGATCCCCTCCCCCCAACCTATCTAGTTTAAACTCTCCCCAGTAGCCTTAGCCAACCTTCCCCCCAGGATTTTGGTCCCCCTGGGATTCAAGTGCCACCCATTTTGTGTGTACAGGTCACACCTGCCCTTAAAGAGGTCCCAATGGTCCAAGAACCTGAATCCCTGCCCCGCCTGCACCAGTCCCTCAGCCACAGATTCATCCTCCACCTCACTCCATTCCTGCCCTCACCCTCCCGTGGCACAGGCAGCAATCCTGAGATTACTACCTTTGCTTTCCTCTTTCTCAGCTGTCTCCCTAATTCCCTATACTCTCTTTTCATGACCCCTTCCCCCTTCCTTCCCACATCAGCGGTACCAATATGTACCACTACCTCTGGCTCCTCTCCCTCCCCCCTCAGGATTTCTGGGACTCGACCAGCGACATCCTGGATCTCGGCCCCAGGGAGGCAGACCACCATCCGAGACTCCCGCTTGCCTCCGCAAAAACGCCTGTCCGACCCCCTTACTGTCGAGTCCCCGATTAACACTGCCTTCCTCCTCTTTTCCTTAGCCCTCTGAGTTACAGGGCCAGACTCCACTCCGGAGACACGGCCACCGCTGCTTCCCCCAGGTGGGCTGTCCCCCCCAGCAGTTCTCAAGCAGGAGTACTTGTTGTGTAGGGGCACATCCACCGGGGTGCTCTCAATCACCCGAGCTTTACCCTTCCTGGCCGTCACCCACTTGGCCTCCACCCGTGGCCCTGGTGTGACCACCAGATGATAGCTCTTGTCTATCACCTCCTCATTCTCCCTTAACAGCCTAAGATCCTCGAGCTGCAGTTCCAGCTCCTTAACACGGCCCCTCAGGAACCGCAGTTCGACACACCCCTCACAGATGTGGATGTCCGGGAGGCCAGGTGCCTCCAGGACCTCCCACATCCTACACTGGGAACAACACACTGGCTTCACACTCATAATTGACCCTTTTTACCAAGGTACACAGAGAAAATAAATAAGAATTAAAAACTCACCCCTGCTCGCCCTGTCCCCTGAAGCCCTGTGAGCCAAAGCCCTTATAGCTCTCACTCTGCTTCCTACTCACTCACTCCACTGCCCGCTCCCGATGCTGCCTGCTGTATACTGCGGCCTTCCTTTTATACGTCGCATGCTTAAAAAACCCTTCCCAGACTCCTTGGCAGCCCACTTCCGGTTTTCAGTTTAAAATTAAGAAAAGAAAAATACTACTCGAAAAATAAAGGCAAAAAAAATCACACCAACTAAATAAATAAATAAATAAATCTCTCACCGGCACTCCTGCCACAAATCACTCCCTCTCTGCTTGCTCCAGTGGAACAATGAACAATGGAACACGGTTGTTGGTGATCTGGGCACCTAGAAACCTCAAGCTCTCGATCATTTCCATTTCATCACCATTGATGTTGAAGGAGGAAAAATATACAGATGGGTACACATAAGATGGTTGCCAGGCACGCAAACAGTCACCTGGGAAAGAGACATTAAACGGGCACTGACTTTCAGTACAGACAGCCACCTGAGAATAAAACATAAAGGACAGACAGCTATCCAAAGTTAAACATGCAGGAATCAAATCCTACAGGAAGCCAGCCAGGGCTTAAAGATAAGGAATAGGGGAAGATAATGAGATTAACTACAGGTGGGATCGGGAATACATAACTGCAGGAAAACCAATTACTGTAAATTACTATATGAATTGGCCGAACCTAAAAACCATTGATCGCCACTGACGTAGGAAATGTATCCATTCCTAAGGCAATGCGATGTTAACATGTTGATGTCTGTATCTGTCTGTATTTGTCTATAACGATGTGTTAACGATCGATCACCTACTTGATTACAACGATGTGATAATGGCTAGATGTCCGGTCCATCTATTGTGTAAAGGGTATAAAGATGGACTGCTCCTATTGTCTCATTGAGAGAAGGTTTGCTGCTTGTTAGTGCCTTTCTCCACGAAGCTTCGTTAAAATAAAACTGTATTCTTGAAACCTTCAAGCCTGACCTAGTGGTACAATTCCCACAACAATGTAGACGGGGGCATGTCCGCCATTACGCTTCCTGAACTTAACGACTATCTCCTCGTTTTACTGACATTGAGGGAGAGATTATTGCTGTCGCACCATTTCACTAGATTCTCTATCTCTTTCCTGTGCTCTGTCTGATCATTGTTTGAGACCCGACCCACTATGCTGGTGTCATCAGCAAACTTGAGAATGGAGTTGGCGGTTTGGCCACACAGTTATAGGTGTATAAGGAGTATAGTAAGGAGCTGAGGACACAGCCTTGCAGGGCACTGGTGTTGAGGATAATCATGGAGGAGGTGTTGTTGCTGATCCTTACTGATTTCGGTCTGTGGGTTAGGAAGTGGGTGGGGATTGTGAGCCATTCCATGTCGGCTGGGGTCGATGCGGCACAATGACAGGGGGTCACGATTAGCTCTGTGGGATAAACAGACCCTGTAACTGAGGGGACAAAGACGCCATTAAGACTTCTCCCCCACCCTCAGACTGCAAAGCACAGCTGCACGGCCCTAACAGGATGGAGGAGCGATTACATTGCTCCAGGAAAGCTGGCCAACTGGGCTGATAGCATTCAAAATGGAGAGCTCGTAAGAGCTGCTACCCCTGAGACGGGGATGCAAGCAAAAGTTAATAATTAAGTAGAGTTTAATCTGGAGGCTGGAGAATAATCATCTGTGGCTGCCACAGGAGGTTCATCTTGTAGAAAACCAAATAACCAATTAAAATAAATCAAATAAACTGAGGGGCAAATTAAAGGGACAGTCCCTTAAAAGGAAGCTGCCTGAACGAAAAACAAAAACACAAATGAAACTTAAAACAATTTGAAGGGGGTTGATAAGGCATCCCATCCCCCAGGGCCCACTGGGCACAGAAGGCCTCAATTATGCTGGTCGAGAATATGTCCTCTCTTTCTAGAATTACCCAGCCTCCATTGTAGCCGTGGTAGAGAGGCGGGTAGTTGGGTCAGATGATCTCCTTGAGCACCCGCTTCCTGGACCTGTTGATGGTGAGTTTGGCAGGGCCCAGGAGCAGGTTCACGAGGAGATTCTCCTCCTTCCCCACCCCTCTCCACGCCGGGTCTCCATTGATCTAAAGCATGGGGCTGAGGTGTAAAACTGCAACAAAGGTTTATTGAGGAGCAGAAAAGGGGGTGCAGTCTAAAATAGGCAGTTAAAAAGCAAAAAGGGCAGGCACCTTGGGAGACCATAAACTGATGCAGCCAATGGTTATTTGGCACTGCTGCACACCACAACCTCCAGCCCAGGTCCCGGCTGGTAAGAAAGATCTCCACTGGGGACTTTTGCCACTGGAAGACTACAAGGTTGACCAAGGGTGATGGGAATGGGCAAGGGCAAGCAGCAGCCGCCCATACGGTAAACCCCTCCGCATTGTGCAAAGGGCATGGATGGCATTGAGGTGGCTCAGGCTGAGGGGCTCTGACTCCCAAGGGTAAGTTTGGGGTTTGGGGTCGATGTGAAATTCTGTCCAAACAGCAGTGCGCTCAGATGGAATTCACCCACACCTGCGACTCCTCAAGACCACGAGTGCCATCGGGTCTGAGCACGGCCATTTTAAGGTCATGGATGGGATTGGCTGTAACCTGGACATTCAACACTGCATGCTATCTCATGGGGTGTCATCCACCCAGCACGTCCCTGACCCTGGTCACCCCGGCAGCCTCAGCCGTCTCTCCGCCAGCCACCTGAAATGGTGCTGCTCCAGACGGGGGAGAGCTGTGGTGCGAAGTGACCATGTTCCAGACTTTGAGTAGGTCCTGGTAAAAGACGGGCAACACCTGCAAGGAGTGACAGAAACCCCTCAGGTCTACGAATGGGAGCTGCACATTATAGTTCAGGCCGTGCACCTGGAGGAAACAATACACCACCAGGACACGCGATTGAGGAAGGGGCTCAACGTAAAGGTATCGCTGCAGGGTTTGAAGGCGGAAGATCAACACCTTGGTGCAGAGGCACACCAGCACCTGACTGCCCTCCCGAAGCAGGAGATTCAGAACCTCAACGGCGACCCAGTGCAGTCTTTTGTCCCAGGAGAAATGTATGAGAGTTTTCTGGAGACATGTGACAGAGTCAGGAGGAGGGGTCACAGTGACCAGCCGGTACCACAGCATGGAGGCGATCAGCTGGTTTATGACGAGAACTCGTGCCCTGTAAGACAGCACTGGGAGCAGTCCTGTCCAGCAACCCAGGCGAGCGGTGATCTTGGCCTCCAGCTCCTGCCAATTCACTGGCCAGGTTTCCTCAGCCAGGCAAAGATGGAATCCCAAATAGAGGAGGCTGGTCATGCTCCAGGTGAAAGGCCTGAGTCCCTCTGGGAGGGACCGACCAGGAGCCCGGAACACTTGGCCCAGTTTATACTGTCAGAAGTCTCACAACACCAGGTTAAAGTCCAACAGGTTTATTTGGTAGCAAATACCATAAGCTTTCGGAGCACAGCTCCTTCGTCAGATGGAGTGGATATCTGTTCTCAAACAGTGCAAACAGACAATTTCTGTGTCTGTTTGCACTGTTTGAGAACAGATATCCACTCCATCTGATGAAGGAGCTGTGCTCCGAAAGCTTATGGTATTTGCTACCAAATAAACCTGTTGGACTTTAACCTGGTGTTGTGAGACTTCTTACTGTGCTTACCCCAGTCCAACGCCGGCATCTCCACATCCAGTTTATACTGGCAGAGGACGTGGCAGAGTGCACAGCCGGGCACTCGTGCATCCTTTGCAGGATCTGTGAACATGAGGAGCACGTCATCAGCATGGGCTGAAAACACCACCCTGATGCCCGGTCCATGCAGAACCAATCCCGACAACCTCCTCCGCAACAGGTGCAGGAAAAGCTCTACACAGATAGAATACAGTTGGCCAGACAAGGGCACCCCTGACATACTGCTCTCCCAGGTTTAGTTTAGAATTCAAATTTAACTGTCTCCCTTGGTGAGATTTGAACTGGGAACTCCAGAGCATTGCTCGAGGTTTGTGGTTTATCTGTTCAGTGACTTTGTGATTTCACAGATACAATCATGGAGTTTGTAGAGTTGGCGGATATGCTACCAGCCACAAGGCAGGAAAGATGATGCCAGTGTCAATGTGCAGCCACACACAGGCAGGAGGAGATCCCTGAGGAGGAAAGGGCTGGCAGGGCCTGCTCAGATGCCGGGGCTGCCCCACAGGGAGTGGATACTCCGAGGTGACGGCCGTTGATGTATCTGTTGGTGAGTGAGCACCAGTACAGGAGGAGACGGCGGACGACACTGTCACTCACCTTTGCCGGGTTCTGAATGAGTTGGTGCCACATGGTCTCAGAGGCCACACAGGGCCTGTCACAGCTGCCCTAACGTTCTGAACTAGTGGCTCTTTTCAGGGCTTTAGCGGTGTGCTTTGTGAGGGTGCATCACGACATTAATTTTGACTGGGACCAGACTAGCTCGGACGCCAGAGCTGTGGGATTCGCTGGCAGAACTGTCTTCCCACAAATGCAGGGAGCCATTCATTGCACACATGTGGCTCTCTGTTCCCCATAGTGTCAAGGTGTCCCCTTCATGAACCACAAGGTTTCCACTTCCTGAATGTTCAGGTGGTCTGTGACCATGCCAAGTGCATCCTGTAAGTGTGTGCCATGTTCCCAGGGAGCGCCTACAACAGCTATATCCTTGGCTGCTCTCAGATACTGGAAATGCTTGAAGGAGCTCAGTGGCTACAAGGTTGGGACAAGGGGTACCCTCTCAGAACTGATGATGTGTGTGCGGAGGCCACAGAGTGCAGCAGAGACACATCACAATGAGGCACATGCTGCAACTTGTGCTTTGGTAGAACAGAGTGGTGTCTCGACCAGTCAGGTAGAGTCACCTGGTACAGCCACCAGAGTGTGGATCTCTGATGGCGGGGGAGGGGGGTGGTGCAGGGGCGGGGGGTCTGCTGCCACTCTGTGGGCGATCGGTGGGGGGGAAATGGGGCTGAGGGTTGCGATCGGTCTGGGCCATTGGGGGGTGGGTGGATAAGGGGGACAGTTATGTTGTGGGGGTGGGGCAACATCTGTGGGGGCCATTGCTCCCACTTTTCACTCCCGGGCCGCTTTATCCGCTTTTTGGGTTCCGGGAGCGATGTGGCACTGCAAGAGGAAGAGATGGATGAGTGAACATGACCCCTCCGATGAGGATGTCAAAGAGGGTGCTGAGGAGGTACCCCCGGAGGAGGCAGAGTAAGGCCATAGGGTGATGGCAACTGCCCAAATGGGGAGGAGAGCTTGGGGCACCCTGATAGCCTCCCACTCCAATGATGACCAGGATTAGGTGGGCACTGTCGTCCTATCATGTGGAGTGCCCCTTCCTCAATGGGCCTGATTTTACCATTTTCATTCTAAGTGCTGAATCTGGGCGCAATTCAGATCCGACTTGGAAATCTGCTTTCAGGCGGTCCCATACGCATTTCGCCTGAAAAAAAAATCGCGAGCCCCAATCGCACTGTGGGTGGGGCTTAGCACACCCGAAAAGATCAGAGCTCTAAGCTGCGCATGCGCAGTGAGGACAAGAAAATTTGAAAATCGCGCCCCTGTCACATCGCTCCCGGACCCAAAAAGCGGATAAAGCGGTCCGGGAGTGAAAAGAACAAAGAACAAAGAACAATACAGCACAGGAACAGGCCCTTCGGCCCTCCAAGCCCGCGCCGCTCCCCGGTCCAGGATTGAATCCTGAATCCAGGATCCCCGCCCAATTTTCCAGCCTATCTACATACCAATATCCTATCCACCGATCTGTCCCCCACAGCTACGATGCTTTGTTCATTACAACCTATTAACTCACCCTCACCCCCCCATTCCAGACCATGTGATCTCCAGGGAGAGGCGAAAACCCAGAGTGAAAAACCCCAGGGCCAATATGGGGAAAAAAAAAAATCTGGGAAATTCCTCTCCGACCCCCTGAGGCGATCGAAACGAGTCCAGGAGATCACAATGGCCCTGATCGGAAAATGCTTCCCAACCCTAGTCATTTCCACTTCCACGAGAAACAAGGAACAATTAGCCCGCGCCGCTCCCTGGTCCAAACTAGACCACTCTTTTGTATCCCTCCATTCCCACTCCGTTCATATAGCTGTCTAGATAAGTCTTAAAAGCGGATAAAGCGGCCCGGGAGTGAAAAGTGGGAGCAATGGCCCCCACAGATGTTGCCCCACCCCCACCACATAACTGTCCCCCTTATCCACACACCCCCCAATGGCCCAGACCGATCGCAACCCTCAGCCCCATTTCCCCCCCACCGATCGCCCACAGAGTGGCAGCAGACCCCCCGCCCCTGCACCACCCCCCTCCCCCGCCATCAGAGATCCATCTAGCCTCCCTCCCAGTATATTTCATATATTCACAGCGCAGTATCTTGACAGTTTCACAAATTAAGTGCATTTTCACTATTATAGCTGTGGAATCCCTTCTCTCTGCTGTCTGTACTTGCAAAATCCACCGAGGTACATATCCAGGCCTTTATTGAAGTTGTGTAATGAAACATATAGGTGCGTGTACAAATAACCGTTGCTTGATTCAACAACCTTTGGAATTGTGTTTTGCAACAGCCAACTTGCAGTAAATTCTAAGAGCTGCATTTCCAAGTTTAGAAGATAATTTGGGAAATGTTAATAAGATAATTTCTACTTCTTTTGAACTTGCTGGTGTCAGGGAAAAAAAACAATTCATGGCAAGTGAAATATAATCTAAGTAGCATTAATAACAGGAATGATCAGAATTAGAAATGTGTTGGGATAGAATTAACTCCCCCCCCACCGCCAGAATGATCAGTCCTCCACCACCCCCCCCCCCGAATGATTGCCCCCCTATGCCCCCCCCAAAATGGTCAGGCCTCCACCCCCCCCCCTCCAATGATCTGGCCTCGTCCACCCCTCCTAAGAAAGTGATCGGGCCTCCCCCACACCACCCCCCCCCCCCACACAGAGAATGATCGGGCCCCCCCCAAACCCCCCGCAGAGAATGATCGGGCAACCCCCACCCCTCCCAGAATGATTGGGCCTCCCCCACCGCCCCCCCCACAGAGAATGATCGGGCCTCCCACATCCCGCACCCCTCCCAGAATGATCGGGCCACCGCCACACCCCCCCTCCCACCAACCAGACAATGATCGGGCGTCCCTGCTCCCTCCCCCCCGACCAGAATGTTCGGACCTCTCCCACACCCCCCCATACCCCCACAAACCAGACAATGATCGGGCCTCCCTCCTCCCTCCCCCCTCCTCCCTCCCCCCCTGCCCCCCACCCCCGACAGAATGATTGGGCCTCCCCGAAGGGAAGGTGACGGATATCGTATTGAAGTGAACGATATCTGGAATGCAGCTCCACATCCTGAAACCATGGCTACGATTCTCCCATCCTGCTCCGCACAGCTGGCCGGGAGAATCGCGCGATGGCCGAATCACGTGATTCCCGGGAGCGTTCGCGCCGCGCTTGTGTCTCCCAGGGCTGGATTTCTGACGTCGTCTGCGCCACACTGGAAATCGGCTGAGAGGCGGGGTCAGCATTTAAATAGTATTTTAGGTACTATTTAAATACTATTCGTGGGCCAGGACTGAAGTATCCGGGCCCGCTAGCCTCTCCACCCCACCAGAATGTTTCACTCCAGCGGGGTTTCGAATACCTCCCCAATTTCAGGGAGCTGGTGGCCTGACCCCGCTGGACTGAAGGGAGGGGCAATCAGTGCCCCCAGGGGGTTGGGCGGTTGGGAGGTTGTGCCCCCTGGGCATGGGCACCCGAGCAGTGTCAGCCTGTGTCCCTGCACTGCCCGGGGGCACCTTGGCACTGCCCACTGGGCATCGGGTAGTTGCCAAGGGAGAGGGACGAAGCCTATTGGGGGCGGGGCCTCAGGGTGGGGGCCTATTGGGGCGATCGGTGGGGGTGGGGGGGCTCTGCTGACACTCTGCCTAGGGAACAGTTGGGGAAGGAGGGAGACCAGTGGTCGGGCAAGCTGGGGGATGGGAGGTCAGCTGTGGGGGAGGGGGGGGGCCGGGGGGGGGGTGGGTGCTGGTGGGGGCGGTTTCATCGTTGGGGGGGGGGGTCAGAACTGCAGGGGGGGGGGGGTTGGGACTGAGGGTGGGATTAACTGTCGGGGGGAAGGGCTGAAGAGATTGGGGGTGGGCCGGCGGGTGGGGGGGGGCGGCGTCGGGGTTGGGCCCAGGAATGGTCAGGGAGCCAACGATCGGGTCGTGAGGATGTGGAGAGCCAGCGTTGCGGAGATCGCGAGCTGGCCAGCGATCGGTGAAGTTGTCAGTGTGGGGCCACTGCGCCTGTGCCGATCTCGGCACTGACAGATTGGCGCGTGCACAGTAGCCCCGCTCAGCACGATGCTGCCAGTCTCTCCAGTGGAAATAGGCGCCCCCTCTGGCTTTTAAAGATATTCACGCTGGTGGCCTCTGCAGTGCACAGAGTGTGGGAGATTCTTCTCTGAACGCCCACTGAGAAAAACAGCATGAATTACTCCAAATTCAACACTTAGAATTTGTTTGGGAGAATTCCGCCCCATATGTGTCCATTGTTCCACTGGAGCAAGCAGAGAGGGAGTGATTTGTGTCAGGAGTGCTGGTGAGAGATTTATTTATTTAGTTGGTGTGTTTTTTTGCCTTTATTTTTCGAGTAGTATTTTTCTTTTGTTAATTTTAAACTGAAAACCGGAAATGGGCTGCCAAGGAGTCTGGGAAGGGTTTTTTAAGCGCGCGAAGGGGACAGGGCGAGCAGGGGTGAGTTTTTAATTCTTATTTATTTTCTCTGTGAACCTTGGTAAAAAGGGTCAATTATGAGTGTGAAGCCAGTGTGTTGTTCCCAGTGTAGGATGTGGGAGGTCCTGGAGGCACCTGGCCTCCCGGACATCCACATCTGTGAGGGGTGTGTCGAGCTGCGGTTCCTGAGGGGCCGTGTTAAGGAGCTGGAACTGCAGCTCGAGGGTCTTAGGCTGTTAAGGGAGAATGAGGAGGTGATAGACAAGAGCTATCATCAGGTGGTCACACCAGGGCCACGGGTGGAGGCCAAGTGGGTGACGGCCAGGAAGGGTAAAGCTCGGGTGATTGAGAGCACCCCGGTGGATGTGCCCCTACACAACAAGTACTCCTGCCTGAGAACTGCTGGGGGGGACAGCCCATCTGGGGGAAGCAGCGGTGGCCGTGTCTCCGGAGTGGAGTCTGGCCCTGTAACTCAGAGGGCTAAGGAAAAGAGGAGGAAGGCAGTGTTAATTGGGGACTCGACAGTAAGGGGGTCGGACAGGCGTTTTTGCGGAGGCAAGCGGGAGTCTCGGATGGTGGTCTGCCTCCCTGGGGCCGGGATCCAGGATGTCGCTGGTCAAGTCCCAGAAATCCTGAGGGGGGAGGGAGAGGAGCCAGAGGTAGCGGTACATATTGGGACCGCTGATGTGGGAAGGAAGGGGGAAGGGGTCATGAAAAGAGAGTATAGGGAATTAGGGAGACAACTGAGAAAGAGGAAAGCAAAGGTAGTAATCTCGGGATTGCTGCCTGTGCCACGGGAGGGTGAGGGCAGGAATGGAGTGAGGTGGAGGATGAATGTGTGGCTGAGGGACTGGTGCAGGGGGCAGGGGGCAGGGATTCAGGTTCCTGGACCATTGGGACCTCTTTAGGGGCAGGTGTGACCTGTAAACAAAAAACGGTTGGCACTTGAATCCCAGGGGGACCAATATCCTGGCGGGAAGGTTGGCTAAGGCTACTGGGGAGAGTTTAAACTAGATAAGTTGGGGGGAGGGGATCGAGACGAGGAGACTGGGAGCGAGGAAGTTAGCTCGCAAACAGAGAAGGGTTGTAGACAGTGCAAGAGGGAGGATGGATGGGGGATAGAGAAGGGGAGAGCTCAGACCAAAGTATTGAGATGTGTTTACTTTAATGCCAGGAGTATAGTGAATAAAAGGGATGAGCTCAGAGCGTGGATCGATGCCTGGAAGTGTGATGTGGTGGCCATTACGGAGACTTGGATGTCTCAGGGACAGGACTGGATACTCCAGGTGCCGGAATTCAAATGTTTCAGGAAGGACAGGGAGGGAGGCAAGAGAGGGGGTGGAGTGGCACTGCTGATCAGGGATAGTGTCACAGCTGTAGAGAAGGTGTATGCTGTGGAGGGATTGTCCACAGAGTCTCTGTGGGTGGAAGTTCGGAGTGGGAAGGGGTCGATCACTTTGCTGGGAGTTTTCTATAGGCCGCCCAACAGTACCAGGGAGGTGAAGGAGCAGATAGGGAAACAGATCCTGGAGAGATGCAGTAATAGCAGAGTTGTTGCGATGGGAGACTTTAATTTCCCAAACATAGATTGGAATATCCCTAGGGTAAGGGGATTGGATGGGGAGGAGTTCATTAGGTGTGTTCAGGAGGGTTTCCTGACACAGCATGTAGACAAGCCTACAAGAGGAGAGGCTGTACTTGATCTGATACTGACCAATGAACCTGGACAGGTGTCAGATCTCTTAGTGGGAGAGCATCTTGGGGATAGTGATCATAACTCTATCTCCTTTATGCTTGCATTGGAAAAAGAGAGGATCAGGCAAGCTAGGAAAGCGTTTATATGGAGTAAGAGGAAATATGAAGACATAAGGCAGCAAATTAGAGGAGTGAATTGGAAGGAGGAATTCTTGGGCAAATGTACTGAAGAGAGGTGGCAGTTTTTCAAGGAATGTCTGTCTAGAGTTCTACAGGACAACGTTCCGAGCAGACAGGGAGGAGTTGGTCAGTTAAAGGAACCGTGGTGCACAAAAGCTGTGCGAGACCTAGTCGAGAAGAAAAGGAAAGCGTACAAAAGGTTCAGAGAGCTTGGCAAAGATAGGGATCTAGATGAGTATACGGCTTGTAGGAAGGTACTAAAGAAGGAAATTAGGAGAGTCAGAAGGGGTCACGAGAAGGCCTTGGCAGGTAGGATTAAGGAAAACCCTAAGGCGTTCTATAAATATGTGAAGAGTAAAAGGATGAGACGTGAAGGAATAGGGCCCATAAAAGGTGAAGGCGGGAAAATCTGTACGGAACCAGTAGAAATGGCAGAGGTGCTGAATGAGTATTTTGCCTCGGTTTTCACAGAGGAGAAGGACCTGGGTGGATGTACTGCGGGCTTGCGGTGGACTGAAAAGATTGAGTATGTGGAATTTAACAAAGAGGTTGTGCTGGAATCTTTGAATGGCATCAAGATTGATAAGTCGCTGGGTCCAGATGGGATGTACCCCAGGTTTCTGTGGGAGGCCAGGGAAGAGATTGCAGAGCTTCTGGCGATGATCTTTGCGTCGTCGATGGAGACGGGGGACATGCCGGAGGATTGGAGGATTGCGGATGTGGTTCCTATTTTCAAGAAGGGGAATAGGGATAGCCCAGGAAATTACCAACCGGTGAGTCTAACCTCAGTGGTTGGTAAACTGATGGAGAAGATCCTGAGGGACAGGATTTATGAGCATTTAGAGAGGTTTAGTATGCTCAAGAATACTCAGCATGGCTTTGTCAAAGGCAGATCGTGCCTTACGAGCCTGGTGGAGTTCTTCGAAAATGTGACTAAACACATTGACGAAGGGAAAGCGGAGATGTGGTTTATATGGATTTTAGCAAGGCGTTCGATAAGGTCCCTCATGCAAGGCTTCTAGAAAAAGTGAGAGGGCATGGGATCCAAGGGGCTGCTGCCCTGTGGATCCAGAACTGGCAAGCCCAAAGGAGGCAGAGAGTGGGTATAGATGGGTCTTTTTCTAAATGGAGGCCGGTCACCAGTGGTGTGCCCCAGGGATCTGTTCTGGGACCCTTGCTGTTTGTCATTTTCATAAATGACCTGGATGACGAAGTGGAGGGATGGGTTGGTAAGTTTGCCGACGACACGAAGGTTGGTGGGGCTGTGGATAGTCTGGAGGGATGTCAGAAGTTACAGAGGGACATAGATAGGATGCAAGACTGGTGCGGAGAAGTGGCAGATGGACTTCAACCCAGATAAATGTGTAGTGGTCCATTTTGGCAGCTCAAATGGGATGAAGGAGTACAATATAAAGGGAAAGTCTCTTAGTACTGTCGAGGATCAGAAGGACCTTGGGGTCCGGGTCCATAGGACTCTAAAATCGGCCCCGCAGGTGGAGGAGGTGGTTAAGAAGGCGTATGGTGTGCTGGCCTTTATTAATTGAGGGATTGAGTTTAGGAGTCCAGGGATAATAATGCAGTTATATAAGACCCTCGTCAGACCCCACTTGGAGTACTGTGCTCAGTTCTGGTCGCCTCATTACAGGAAGGATGTGGAAAAGATTGAAAGGATGCAGAGGAGATTTACAAGGATGTTGCCTGGATTGAATGGCATGCCTTATGAGGATAGGCTGAGGGAGCTCGGTCTTTTCTCCTTGGAGAGACGTAGGATGAGAGGAAACCTAATAGAGGTATACAAGATGTTGAGAGGCAGAGATCGGGTGGACTCTCAGAGGCTTTTTCCCAGGGTGGAAATGGCTGCTACGAGAGGACACAGGTTTAAGGTGCTGAGGGGTAGGTACAGGGGAAATGTTAGGGGGAAGTTTTTCACACAGAGGGTGGTGGGCGAGTGGAATCGGCTGCTGTCAGTGGTGGTGGAGGCAAACTCAATAGGGTCTTTTAAGAGACTCCTGGATGAGTACATGGGACTTAATAGGATGGAGGGTTATAGGTAGGCCTAAAAGGTAGGGATTTGTTCAGCACAACTTGTGGGGCCGAAGGGCCTGTTTTGTGCTGTAGTTTTTCTATGTTTCTATGTTTATAAAGCTCGAGTTAACTGTCCAAGGTGGGTGTCTATTGTGGGGAATCTGAGTGAACATTCCTGCTAGTCTCTGTGGAAGAGTTCTTGAACAACTACATGAAGGACATCCGAGTATAGTCTAGGTGAAGGAATTAGCATGTAGTTATTTTTGATGGCTGGGTCTGGATGCCCAAGTGCAGCCAGTGTT
Source organism: Mustelus asterias (assembly GCF_964213995.1). Taxonomy (NCBI): domain Eukaryota; kingdom Metazoa; phylum Chordata; class Chondrichthyes; order Carcharhiniformes; family Triakidae; genus Mustelus; species Mustelus asterias. Next base: position 55,809,849 of record NC_135810.1, read on the forward strand.
CAATTCTGGTCGCCACACTACCAGAAGGACGTGGAGGTTTTGGAGACGGTACAGAAAAGATTTACAAGGATGTTGCCTGGTATGGAGGGCATTAGCTATAAGGAGAGGTTGAGAAACTTGGTTTGTTCTCACTGGAGCGATGGAGGTTGAGGGGAGACCTGATAGAAGTTTACAAGATTATGAGAGGCATGGACAGAGTGGATAGTCAGAAGCTTTTTCCCAGGGTGGAAGAGTCAACTACTAGGGCGCATAGGTTTAAGGTGCGAGGGGCTAGTTTTAAAAGAGATGCACGAGGCAGATTTTTTACACAGAGAGTGGTGGGTGACTGGAACTCGTTGCCGAAGGAGGTAGTGGAAGCGGATACGGTAGTGACTTTTAAGAGGCGTCTTGACAAGTACATGAATGAGATGGGAATAGAGGGATATGGTCCCCGGAAGCGTAGGGGGTTTTAGTTAAGACGGGCAGCATGGTCGGTGCAGGCTTGGAGGGCTGAAGGGCCTGTTCCTGTGCTGTAATTTTCTTTGTTCTTTGTTCTTTGAAGAAAATATGGGACAGTGGCAATCCTGTGCACAATACACCAGCATTGTCTCCTTTACACCCTGGGAGTGGCCGAACATATTATGGCAATGATTACGTGTAGATTTTACTGTTTTGTTTGAGGGGTATATGTTCTTAGTCACAATGATGCACACTCAAAGTGGCCAAAAGTTGGTATCAAGAGATCTACTACATCTGAACAAGCCACTGAAAAACTTGACAAAATTATTTCAGAAAGGATATACTTGCCATAGAGAGAGTACAGCAAAGGTTCACCAGACTGATTCCTGGGATGGCAGGATTTTCATATGAGGAGACGTTGGGTCGACTGGGCCTGTATTCACGTGAATTTAGAAGAATGAGAGGGGATCTGGTTGAAACATGTAAATTTGTGATAGGGCTGGGCAGACTGGATGCAGGGATGTTGTATCCTCTGTCTAGGAGGATTTAGAACAAGGAGTCACAGTCTCAGGATACAGGGTAGGGCATTTAGGACTGAGATGAGGAGAAACTTCTCCACTCAGAGGGTGGTGAACCTGTGGAATTCTTTACCAAGGAGTCTGTGGAGGCTAAATCAGCGAGTATATTTAAGAAGGAAATAAACTTCTAGACTCTAAAGGTGTTAAGGGGTATGGGGAGAGCACAGGAAAACATTGTTGAGATAGAGGATCAGATGTGATCATGTTGAATGGTGGAGCAGGCTCGAAGGGCCGAATGGTCTATACTTGCTCCTAATTTCTTCGTTTTGTTTATTTCCACAAGCCTGAGTTGAGGAAGAGACAAATATGATGAAAATTGTAAAACGCAGATTGGTCCATTTGGGAGCAAACAATATATGTAGGAAGAGAGAGGAGATTCTGCTGGGTCGGCAGGTATCAGCTCAATTACAAAGCAGGAAATTATTGACTGAGCCGTGTGTGTAATGGTGCCCTCTTGTGTCCAACTGTAGATACAGGAAGAAGTCTCACAACACCAGGTTAAAGTCCAACAGCTTTATTTGGTAGCACAAGCTTTTGGAGTATCACTCCTTCTTCAGGTGAGTGAGGAGTTGTGTTCACAAGTAGGGCATATGTAGACACAAACTCAATGATGCACTATCAATAAGGCGAAAGACTACCGATATGCCAATATAAGTGTAGGCTTTTATTCACAACAGAATCAGGAGCAGATCCCAACAATTAACCGACCTGGACTGAACAAGGGGGAGGAGACAGTCACCTTTATACTAGGTGCTGAGGGGAGGAACCAAACTGGAAGGGGATGTGTCCAGGTATGACAAACACACACAACGGTGGTCCAGAAAGGACAAAGGCACAACTGAGGTCCACCACATTCACCCCTTCCTTTTAAAAAAACAATACGGGGGTGAAGCGGAAACAATATCACAAGTCCAGACGAACCGGTGGCTTGATCCGTCGTCGCGATCGTCGTAGTGCAGGTCGCAGAGTCGTCCGAGCAGGGAGCGATGTCGGCCCAGGCTCCGTACAGTGAGCGTCGAGAGAAGGCGCTGGGTGGTGTGAAGCGGACCGATCCGTCGTCCCGTCCAGTCGTCGGGTACTGCGTGGCGACGGCTCCGGCGACTCAAGCGAGCTGTACATAGGGGCGAGAGGAATGGGCTGTGGCCCTGGTGGCGTATGGGGAACAGTGGGAACTGGAGCTGGGGGGTGGGGGGCTGCAACAGGATCTGGGCACACTACATTGGGGACAGGGACTGAGGGAGGAAGAGGCGTAGCAGTCTCCGAATGGACGACACCAGGGACCGTGGGGCGGAAGGACGTGGTGACCTCCGGGGCACCCGCGGGTGCCAAGTCACGGACAGAAACCGTGTCCTCCCGCCCATCAGGGTACGCTACATAAGCATATTGGGGATTAGCATGGAGCAGTTGGACCTCCTCGACCAAGGGATCTGCCTTATGGGTCCGGACATGCTTCCGAAGCAGGACGGGTCCCGGGGACATCAGCCAATCCGGGAGCGAAGTACCCGAGGAGGACTTCCTGGGAAATGAAAACATCCGCTCGTGAGGGGTCGTATTGGTCGCTGTGCACAAGAGTGACCTAATGGAATGTAATGCGTCCGGAAGGACGTCTTGCCAACGGCTGACTGGAAGGCCCCTAGACCGTAACGCTAATAGAACGGCCTTCCAGACGGTTGCGTTCTCCCGCTCTACTTGACCATTGCCCCTGGGGTTATAGCTAGTGGTGCGGCTGGAGGCAACGCCTTTGGCGAGCAGGTACTGCCTCAGCTCATCACTCATGAAAGAGGACCCACGGTCGCTATGAATATAGGCTGGGAAGCCGAACAGGGTGAAGAGCTTGTTCAGGGTCCGAATCACTGTAGCCGTGGTCATGTCCGAGCAGGGGAAGGCAAAAGGGAAACGTGAGTATTCGTCAATGATATTCAGGAAATAAACATTGCGGTTAGAGGAGGGGAGGGGGCCTTTAAAATCAACGCTAAGGCGCTCGAACGCGCGAGTGGCCTTTACAAGGTGCGCCCTACCTGGCCGGTAGAACTGCGGTTTGCACTCAGCGCAGACCCTGCATTGCCTGGTAATCGTCCGGACTTCCTCAAGGGAGAAGGGCAGGTTACGGGACTTGACAAAATGGAAAAATCTGGTGACACCCGGGTGACAGAGGTCGTTATGGAGGGACTGTAGCTGGTCTAGTTGGGCAGTGGCACATGATCCACGGGACAGGGCATCTGGGGGCTCATTGAGCTTCCCAGGCCGGTACATGATGTCATATCTGTAGGTGGAGAGCTCAATCCTCCACCGCAAGATCTTGTCATTCTTAATCTTGCCCTTTTGCCTGGTGTTAAACAGGAAGGCAACTGACCGCTGGTCCGTAATTAAGGTGAATCGTTGGCCCGCGAGATAATGGCGCCAGTGCCGGACGGCTTCCACGATGGCCTGGGCCTCCTTCTCGACCGAGGAGTGTCGAATCTCAGGGCCTTGTAAGGTCCGGGAAAAGAAGGCCACTGGACGGCCCCTCTGGTTAAGGGTGGCAGCTAGGGCAAAGTCAGACGCATCACTTTCCACTTGGAATGGGATGGATTCGTCCACAGCGTGCATCGCGGCCTTCGCGATGTCCGCTTTGATGTCATCGAAGGCCCGACAGGCCTCCTCCGCCAGGGGAAAAGAGGTCGATTTTAGGAGCGGACGGGCTTTATCTGCGTAACGGGGAACCCACTGGGCATAATAGGAGAAGAAGCCCAGGCATCTCCTCAGTGCTTTGAGGGTAGTAGGGAGGGGAAGCTGCATAAGGGGACGCATACGGGCTGGGTCGGGGCCAAGGACACCATTTTCTATCACGTACCCAAGGATGGCGAGGCGGCGTGTCCGGAAAACACACTTCGCCTCATTGTATGTGAGGTTCAGGAGAGTGGCCGTACGAAGGAATTTTTGTAGGTTGGCATCATGGTCCTGCAGGTCATGGCCGCAGATGGTGACGTTATCCAGATACGGGAAAGTGGCCCGTAGTCCGTGCTGGTCCACCATTTGATCCATGGCCCGTTGGAAGACTGAGACCCCATTGGTGACACCAAAGGGGACTCGGAGGAACTGGTAGAGGCGGCCATCCGCCTCAAAGGCAGTGTATGGGCGATCCTCCGAGCGGATAGGGAGCTGGTGGTAAGCCGATTTCAAATCGATCGTTGAAAAAACCCTATAGTGCGCGATGCGGTTGACTATGTCTGCGATACGGGGAAGAGGATATGCATCTAGTTGGGTATACCTGTTTATGGTCTGGCTGTAGTCAATCACCATGCGGTGTTTCTCCCCCGATTTAACTACGACCACTTGCGCCCTCCAGGGGCTGGTGCTGGCCTGGATAATCCCTTCCTGGAGCAAACGTTGTACCTCGGACCGAATGAAGGCCCGGTCATCCGCACTATAGCGCCTACTCTTGGTGGCTATAGGCCTACAATCCGGGGTGAGGTTATCAAATAACGGGGGGGGGGTGATCTTGAGGGTCGAGAGACTGCAGGTGGTGCGCGAGGGGCGCTGCAGTGACGGTGCCTGGCAGATGGAGAGCGGGGGATAAGGGCCATCATACTGCAGGGTGACGCTCCTATGATGGCTGAGGAAATCTAACCCCAGCAGTACAGCTGCGCAGAGTCGCGGCAGCACGAGGAGCCGAAAACGCTCGTAGACTGTGCCCTGTACCGTCAGCGTCACCAAGCAGCACCCGAGGACCTCCACTGAGTGAGAATTCGAGGCCATGGAGATGGTCTGGCTCCAGGGTCGCACGGGAAGGGCATATTGACGCACTGTGCGAGGGTGTATAAAACTTTCCGTGCTCCCACAGTCAAACAGGCAGTTTTCTGCATAACCATTTACCTTGATCTCCATTATGGACTTGGAGAGTTGATGTGGCTGCGACTGGTCCAGGCAAATCGATGCCACTGTTGAATTAAAGAAGAATCCATCTTCGTCGCCGTCTGATGACGTCACGGATGAAGCTTCCTGCTCAGCTTGCCTTGATGCCAGTCTCAAAGATGGCGACTCCCGCACTTCCGGTGACCGCATCAAAGATGGCGATTCCCGCACTTCCGGTGACCGCATCCAAGATGGCGATTCGCACGCAGCCGCCGCCTGCATCAAAGATGGCCGCGCCCTCGGAGCACACATGGCTCCACGAGTCTTCAGAAGCGGCTTTGCTCTGCAGACTTTAACAAAGTGGCCTAGCTTACCGCATCCGGAGCAAATCGCGTCCTTTGCCGGGCAGTGACGCCGAGGGTGCTTAGGGAGGCCACAAAAGTAACATTTGGGCCCTGCTGGAGCAGCCGTCGCAGTGGAGCCGTCGGTGGAACGGGATCCAAGGTAAGACCCGAGATTATGGGAGGCTGCTTCTAACGTTTCAGCCATCGTGGCCGTTTTCCGGAGGTCTAGGTCATCTTGTTCCAGCAGACGCTGCTGGATGTATGTAGACTCAATGCCCGCAACGTAGGCGTCGCGGATCAGATCCTCCGTGTTCTGAGCTGCTGAAACAGCCTTACAGTCGCATGCTCGGGCGAGGACTCGCAGGGCGCGCAGAAATTGGGCGCACGATTCTCCTGGCTGCTGTTTGCGGGTAGTTAGGAGGTGTCTGGCGTAAACCACGTTAGGGCTCTTTCGGAACTGCCCTTTTAGGAGTTCGATAGCGTCCGCGTAAGTAGCAGCGTCCCGGAAGATTCCATAGACAGTTTCGCTTACCCGGGCGCGGAGCACGTGGAGTTTAGCAGCGTCGGTGTCGATGGCCGTAGCGGTGTCGACGAATGCTTCGAAGCAGTCCAACCAATGATCAAATTTATCAGAGGTTCCAACCTCTTGAGGGTCTAAAGCTAACTTGTCGGGTTTTAGAAACTGCTCCATACTAGTAACTGTTGTGAATAAAATTGATGCACTATCAATAAGGCGAAAGACTACCGATATGCCAATATAAGTGTAGGCTTTTATTCACAACAGAATCAGGAGCAGATCCCAACAATTAACCGACCTGGACTGAACAAGGGGGAGGAGACAGCCACCTTTATACTAGGTGCTGAGGGGAGGAACCAAACTGGAAGGGGATGTGTCCAGGTATGACAAACACACACAACGGTGGTCCAGAAAGGACAAAGGCACAACTGAGGTCCACCACACTCAATTTACAAGATAATGGTTGGAAGTTTGGTCAAAGATACAGGTTTTAAAGAGTTACTTAAAGGGGAAAAGCGAGGTTGAGAGACAGAGGAATATGGAGGATGGGGATTCCAGAACTTTGAGCTGATGCGGCCGAGGGCAAAGCCACTATTGGTGGACCAATTTTAATTGGGAATTCACAAGAGGCCAGGGTTAGAGGAATGCTGGTACCTCAGAGGATTGTGGGAATGGAGACACTGGTGCCTCAGAGGATTGTGGGAATGGAGACACTGGTGCCTCAGAGGATTGTGGGAATGGAGACACTGGTACCCCAGAGGATTGTGGCAATGGAGACACTGGTAACTCAGAGGATTATGGGAAGGGAGACACTGGTATCTCAGAGGATTGTGGGAATGGAGGAGGTTACAGAGCTAGGGAGAGGTGGGGCCAAGAGAGATTTGAAAGCAAGGGTGTGAATTTAAAAGTCAAGCGTTTGCTGAAAATCAGACTGTGGTGGAGCTCGATTAGGAACCAGAAAGGAAATTCTTTTGTCGATGAAGATGGGTGGCTGGACATTGAAGAGGATTATTTTATGCCTGTCTTTGAAAACAAGGGGTTGCTGCCATTGTCAGAGTGACGAAAGGGGTAATAGTGAAAATAGAGAAGTTCGTAAAGACATCAGAGATGCAGGTTTCTGAGGGAAGTAAGTACTGAAGTAGTGGAGGTGTTGATTAAAATCTCTCAGTCCTCCTGGGATCTTGGCGTGTCAGAATACTGGAGAACTGCAAATATTACAGCGCCATTCAAAATACGAGAGGCATCAACTCATAATGATGAACAGTTAACGTAATGTTGAGCTACCTTTTAGAAGCAGGCACGTGTGACAAAACTAACAGCCACTTGGAAAGACATGGGTTAATAAGTCTCAGCCTGTATGGATGTGTCAAAAGGAAACAGTGTCTGGCAAACAGGATTCAGTTATCTGAAGAGATTTCGAAAAGGTTGATGGGAAACTGTGGTTGATATTGAGTGTTTGGACTTTCAAAAGGCATTTGATAGAACAGCACAGAGCAGAACTTGTGAGCAAAGTTGAAGCCCATGTGGTTAAATGATAGTCACAGCTTGGATATGAAATTGGCTCAGGAATAGAAAGGAGGGAGTATTGGTTGTTACTCAGACTGGAGGGAAGGGTACAGTGGGTGTTTCCCAGGGGTTTGCATTCGGACCATTACCCTTTATCATGAGTATTAGTGACATGGACTTGGGGACAAAGGCACAGTTTCAAAGTTTCCAAGGGACATAACTATTGGAAATGTGGTTAGCAATGAGGAAGATAGCAACAGACATCATGAAGGTACAGAGAGACAGGTGAAATGTGCAGACACATGGCTGATTAAATTCAATGTAGAGAATTGTGAACGAAAGAGTGAGGAGAGACAATATAAACGAGAAGGTGCAACTTTTAAGGGCTGTAGGACTAGATGGCCTTGGGGCTGAAGGTGATAAAACAAGTAGACTAATAATCCAAATGTGATTGCCACTCCACGGGACCAATGGCCCAATGTCATAGACATGCCGCTATCAGGTTGGGAACTTAGTTACTGCACATGCCTGCAGTCTCTGTCCTGATCAAAGAGATCAAAGAGCTCAACGAACAGTACAGCACGGGAACAGGACCTTTGGCCCTCCAAGCCTGCGCCGATCATGTTTACCTATTTAACCAACCGCTTATTCCCCGTTTGTTCATATGCCTATCAAGATAAGTCTTAAATGTGGCTAACATAACTGCCTCAACCAGCTCACTTGGCAGTGCATTCCAGGTCTCCACCACCCTCTGTGTAAGCAAACTTCCTCCGCACATCTCCACCTGAATCTTTCCCCCCTTGTCTTCAATTTGTGCCCCCTTGTAATTGTCATTTCTGCCCTGGGAAAAAACTTCCAACTTTTCACTCTATCTATACTCTCATAATTTTATAAACTTCTATCAGGTCGCCCTGCAGCCTTCGTCTTTCCAGGGAGAACAATCCCAGTTTATTCAATCTCTCCTCATAGCTAATACCCTCCATACCAGGCAACATCCTGGTTAACCTTTTCTGCACTCTCTCCAAAGCCTCCACGTCCTCCTGGTAGTGTGGTGACCAGAATTGGACACACTATTCCAAATGTGGCCTAACCAACGTTTTATACAACTGTAACATAATTTGCCATCTTTTATACTCGATGCCCCGTCCGATATTGGCAAGCATGCCATATGCCTTCTTCACCACCTTTTCCACCTGTGCTGCCATTTTTAAGGATCTGTGGACCTGTCCTCCCAGATCCCTCTGTGTGTTTATGCTCCTGATTGTTCTGCCATTTATTTTATACCTCCCACCTGAATTGGATCAACCAAAATGCATCACCTTTGCATTGGTCCAGATTACATTCCATTTGCCATTTCTCCGCCCAATTTTCCAGTCTATCTATATCCTGCTGTATTATATGACAATCTTCATCAGTATCCACAACTCCACGAATCTTAATATCATCTGCAAACTTGCTAATCAGACCAGCTACGTTTTCTTCCAAGACATTTAAATATATTACAAACAGCAGAGGTCCCAGCACTGATCCCTGTGGAACATCACTAGTTAAAGACCTCCATTCAGAAAAACACACTGACACCGCTACCCTCTGTCTTCTATGGCCAAGCAAGTTCTGAATCCATCTAGCTAGTTCACCCCTGATCCCATGAGATTTAATCTTTTGCACTAGCCAGACACAAGGGACCTTGTCGAATGCCTTACTAAAGTCCATGTAGACAACATCCACAGCTCTTCCCTCGTCAATCATTTTTGTCACCTCCTCAAAAAACTCAATTAAATTAGTGAGACATGACCTCCCTCATACAAAACCATGCTATCTGTTGCTAACAAGATCATTCAGTTCCAAATGTGTATAGATCCTATTCCTAAGAATCTTCTCCACCAGTTTTCCGATCACTGACCAGCCCTCAGTATCCTATTCTCAAAGATTCAGCTGAATGTTATCCAAAATTCATGCTTGAAGATCACCTCAGACACACCTCTACAAGAAGCTGTATCCACTCCTGTTACTTAATGTTCATCCCCAGGATTTGGAATGGTGTCATAACAGCAAGTGGAGATCCCGGGATGTTCTTTTCCCAGAATTTCTACATTTTTGTTTTCATAAGGACATCAATGCCTTGGACAAGATCCAGATGTGAGTGTTTCTGAGACTTACGAGCAAAGTCTGAGAAGTATGAAAATCCTTGTCCTTAAAATGTTGAAAAATAAAAACAATACAGACGCGATTTTGTCGCACAATTTAAAATGGGGTTGCAGACAAGAGGACACAAATACAAAATTAGGAAACCTCAAACCTCAAGTGAGATTTGAGGGTAATTTTTAGCTCCGTCGCTCAGGGAATAAGCTGAGGTGTCGGGTGCCAACGTTGTCCAATTTTCATTCCAGTGGTTGGGTGGTGAAATTGAGAATGAGTTCCTCGGTTCCCAGAGCAGTATGGATTGGGAAAGGCACTCCCATTAAAAACAGTTCACACTATGTCAAACAGCTCCTTGAAAAAGAGCCGAATATCCTCTGGTTATGTAAGGAACAGAAGGTTATCAGGGTAAGCTGGCTGGACTTTCTCATGTTGATGTTAAAGAGAAGCAGATTACTCCACAGAGGTAACTTACAGACACCTTCCCGATAATAATGCTGATGTTTGTTGAATGTAAGACCCCTGAGGTCTGTTGTTAACTCACAAATCCTTGGCCTCTGGGAATTGGGGCTGACTTGCCGGCTGCCACCTTGTTGTCTGTTCTAACAGGTGGTGCTGGGGGCAATGTCAAAATGGCATTCCTGCCTCTCAAGGCCTCACAGCTGATACCCGATTCCAGTGAGGTAAAAGCAAAACACTGCAGATGCTGGAATCTGAAACAAAAACAGAAAACCTCAGCAGGTCTGACAGCATCTGTGGAGAGAGAATAGAGCCAACGTTTTGAGTCTGGATGACCCTTTGTTACACGTTGGTCAGAAGATGATTTGATTTATTATTGTCACATGAACTGGTATGCAGTGATAGTATTGTTTCTTGTATGCAATATAGACAAAGCATACCGTTCATAGAGTACATAGGACAGAAAGAAAGGAGAGGGTGAAGATATCGTGTTACAGTCACAGCTAGAGTGTAGAGAAGATCAACCCAGGTTAATGAATTATTGTGTACATTGCCATTTACTTATAACATTGGAAATGTTCAGCCATGATCCGAAACAGTTGAGCTTCCATTCTTTCATGGCAAACCCTGAAAAAAGTGGTGATGGAAAGCAATAGCCTTTGAACTGGGGCACAGACTTCTGGGAAGATGTGTTCTGTGCATTGTCAATAGGAATGTGTTATGTGTGCGAGGCATAGCCCCTTTAAGAGGATGGGTCAGGTGACCTGGGGCATGGGATAACCTGCTCGGGAAACCGCCCCTGCAGCCACTCGAGGGCTGGAGCGTGAGAAGTACAGTCCTATGATAAACCTGACTATTCCCATGGCTTGCATTTGGTGTGACTCCTTTGGAGCTACCTCCTCCGTAGTCCCAGACTAAACACTGATGATGAGAGTTGGTGCCTTTGTTCCACGACTGTGAGGGAGGAGCGACAATTTTATATTTTCTCCGCACCAGACCAGTGAAGGACCCAAGGCACTGCTTCAGGGGGATGTTCAGGACCACGTGATGGCCACATTAAGCATTGGACAGACAGTAAGGGAAGGAAACTGCCAGGCAGAGAGGAAATGGCCGAGTGAAGGAACCATGGTTCACAAAAGAGGTGGAATGTCTTGTCAAGAGGAAGAAGGAAGCGTATGTTAGGTTGAGAAAACAAGGTTCAGTTGACTCGATGGAGGGTTACAAGTTAGCAAGAAATGAGCTGAAAAAGGGGCTTAGGAGAGCTAGGAGGGGGCATGAGAAGTCCTTGGCGGGTCGGATCAAGGAAAACCCCAAGGCTTTTTACTCTTATGTGAGGAATAAAAGAATGACCAGGGTGAGGCTGGGGCCAGTCAAGGACGGCAGTGGGAATTTGTGCATGGAGTCAGAAGAGATAGGAGAGGTGATGAATGACTACTTTTCTTCGGTGTTCACCAAGGAGAGGGGCCATGTTTTTGAGGAAGAGAGGGTGTCACAGGCTGATAGGCTGGAGGAAGTAGATGTTCGGAGGGAAGATGTACTAGCAATTTTGAATAAACTGAAAGTTGATAAGTCCCCTGGGCCTGATGAAATATATCCTAGGATTCTTTGGGAGGCAAGAGATGAGATAGCAGAGCCTTTGGCTTTGATCTTTGGGTCCTCACTGTCCACGGGGGTGGTGCCAGAGGACTGGAGAGTGGTGAATGTGGTTCCTCTGTTTAAGAAAGGGAATAGAAATGACCCTGGTAATTATAGGCCGGTTAGTCTTACTTCGGTGGTCGGGAAGTTGATGGAAAAGGTCCTTAGGGATAGGATTTACGACCATTTAGAAAGATGCAGCTTAATCCGGGTTAGTCAGCACGGATTTGTGAAGGGCAAGTCTTGCCTCACAAATTTGATAGAATTTTTTGAGGAGGCAACTAAGTGTGTAGATGAAGGTAGTGCAGTTGATGTCTTATACATGGATTTTAGTAAGGCGTTTGATAAAGTCCCCCATGGTCGGCTTATGAAGAAAGTAAGGATGTGTGGGATAGAGGGAAGTTTGGCCGATTGGATAGGTAACTGGCTATCTAACAGAAGACAGAGGGTGGTGGTGGATGGAAAATTTTCGGACTGGAAACCGGTTACCAGCGGAGTGCCACAGGGATCAGTGCTTGGTCCTCTGCTATTTGTAATTTTTATAAATGACTTGGAGGAGGGGGCTGAAGGGTGGATCAGTAAATTTGCTGATGACACCAAGATTGGTGGAGTAGTGGATGAGGTGGAGGGCTGTTGTAGGCTGCAAAGAGATATAGATAGGATGCAGAGCTGGGCTGAAAAATGGCAAATGGAGTTTAACCTTGACAAATGCGAGGTGATTCATTTTGGTAGGACAAATTTAAATGTGGATTACAGGGTCAAAGGTAGGGTTCTGAAGAATGTGGAGGAACAGAGAGATCTTGGGGTTCATATCCATAGATCTCTGAAGGTTGCCACTCAAGTGGATAGAGCCGTGAAGAAGGCCTATAGTGTGTTGGCGTTCATTAACAGGGGGTTTGAGTTTAAGAGCTGTGGGGTTATGCTGCAACTGTACAGGACCTTGGTGAGACCACATTTGGAATATTGTGTGCAGTTCTGGTCACCTCACTACAAGAAGGATGTGGAGACACTGGAAAGAGTGCAAAGGAGATTTACCAGGATGCTGCCTGGTTTGGAGGGTAGGTCTTATGAGGAAAGGTTGAGGGAACTTGGGCTTTTCTCTTTGGAGCGGAGGAGGTTGAGAGGAGACTTGATAGAGGTTTATAAGATGATGAGGGGGATAGGTAGAGTGAACGTTCAAAGACTATTTCCTCGTGTGAATGGAGCGGTAACTAGGGGGCATAACTATAGGGTTCATGGTGGGAGATATAGGAAGGATGTCCGAGGTAGGTTTTTTACTCAGAGAGTGGTTGGGGTGTGGAATGGACTGCCTGCAGGGATAGTGGAGTCAGAAACTTTAGGAACATTTAAGAAGCTATTGGATAGGCACATGGAGTACTTCGGGATGATAGGGAGCAAATAGCTTGATCTGGGTTTCAGACAAAGCTCGGCACAACATCGTGGGCCGAAGGGCCTGTTCTGTGCTGTGCTGTTCTATGTTCTATGTTCTATGTTCTATGAAACGGGTGCTCGGTCTTGGGTGCAGTGATGGAGCTGCTTATTACAGTGCTACTGATCGCGGGGAATGGCGGAGCAAGTGAGGAGTCCGGTGGTTTTTGGGGGACCGCAATCAGCAGCCTGGAGCCAGTGCTGAGGAACAGGCCTTGGGCCTAGTGTGTGAAGGCGGGAAACCAGCCAAGAGGCAGTGCGGGAGGAACAGACTTCGGGCCTAGCGCATGATGACGGGAAACCAGCCAAGAGGCAGTGCGGGAGGAACAGGCTTCGGGCCTAGCACGTGATGACGGGAAATCAGCCAAGAGGCAGTGCGGGAGGAACAGGCTTCAGGCCTGGTTGCACTGAGGTGGGAAACCAGCCAAGAGGCAGTGCGGGAGGAACAGGCTTCAGGCCTGGTTGCACTGAGGTGGGAAACCAGCCAAGAGGCAGTGCGGGAGGAACAGGCTTCAGGCCTGGTTGCGCTGAGGTGGGAAACATTGCTACTGTCTGGGCGAAATGGCGGGAAAGTTCGGGACCGTTGGAGGGTTCCATGGGGAGACCAAATCATGGTTGGCTTACATAAGAGAGATTCTGTATCCTTATTACTGCGAACAAGATTGAAGATAGCCTCATTGTTCGAGTATTCATGAGCACAGTGGGCAGCAAAACATTCAGTCTCCGAAGGAACATACTGCAGCCAGAGAACCCGGCTGATAAATCATTTACAGAGTTGTGCAAGTTATTGAAGGGACACTTCACACCACAACCGTTGCAAATTGCAGAACGGTACAGGTTTTACAAATGGGAGCAACTGGAGGGCAAAAACATTATTAAATTAGTCACGGCCCTCAAAAGCTTGGCAGAATCGTGTGATTTTGGGGCTCTCCTTCAGGAAGCGCTGCAAGAACGTCAAGATGGTAGATGCCCCAGGAAACCAATCAAGCCCGGAGGAGGGTTGTCACTGTGGTAAAAAGGGCCACACGGAGACCAGTGGCTGGATGAGGGGAGCTCAATGTTGGAACTGCGGGAGAACGGGGCAATTCCCACAATTGTCGGAACTGACGGAGGGAATGAAATTTAATCTGAATGTGCTGTCAGTCAATGGTGAAGAAGAGCGGTTTTGGGCAATGCCCAAACCGTAAGGGAAGATAGTGAAGCTGGAGGTGGACACGGGGGTGGCGATGTCATTGATTCCGGGTCCATATATAAAGAGAAACTGAATCATTTTCCCTTGAAACCTGCGAATATTGTTCTGGAAGCAGACAGGGATCAGGTGATGCCTTTGAAGGGTTATGTATCTGCCATGTTGCAGCTGAGGGACTAGTGTGCACGTCTCCCTTTGTACATCATCAACGTGAATTGCCCTGCATTGTTTGGGAAGGCTTGGATGAAGAAATTGAGACTGAATTGGGAAGTAGTAAACAGACTTGCAGAAGCTGGTTGGGGCCTGGATGAGATATTGGACAAATACCAGGAGGCGTTTAATGGAATCCTGGGGACAATTAAAGGTGTGAAGGTGAAGACTGAAGAATGAAGGTTGAAACCGGGAGCTTGCCCCAGGAGCATGAAAGCTCAGCCAGTACCAAATGCAATTAGATCCAAAGTCAAGACCAAACTGGAGAGATTGGTTGAGTTGGAGGTTTTGGAACCAGTGGCCTCGAACGAGCGGGCAACCCCATAGTCCCGGTCATGAAGACGGATGAATCTATGAGACTGTGTGGGGACTTTAAGGTCACCATCAACCTAAACTTATGGTTGGAACAGTATCCGTTACCCCTCATCGAGGATTTCTTCAGTGGCCTGGCTGGGGGAGAAATAATTCACTAAAATGGATCTTTCCCAAGCTTACATGCAAGTGTGGTTGGCTGAGGATTCACAACCGTTGTTAATGATTGTCACTCAGAAGGGATTTTTTCACTACAAGCGACTACCCTGCGGAATTACATCAGCTCCAGCCATTTTCCAGAGGGCAATGGGCTAAATTCTAAGTGGTCTTCAGAGGATGCAGTGTTCCTTAGATGATATATTAATTACAGATGCCACTGACGAGGAACATTTACATAATCTGGAAGAGGCGCTGAAGAGGCTGCAAGAACACGATCTGCAAACTCAGAGAAAAAATATGAATTTTTCAAAGACTCAGTCGAGTACCGGGGCCACGTCATCGATGGTGAGGGGTTCAAAAGGCTCCGAATAAACTGCAAACTGTTATGAAGGCGCCCAGACCGGGGGATGTGTCACAGTTGAGGTCCTCTCTGGGACTGATTAATTATTATGGCAAATTTGTTGCAGATCTAGTGATGGTATTAAAGCCTCTGCATTGACTACTGATGAAAGTTCAGACATGGCAGTGGAGGCCGGAATGTGTGAAGGCCGACCACACGGCAAAGGAGGCATTAAAGGAGTCTAGGGTGTTGATATACTTTAACCCAAAGTTACCTATTCAGCTGGCATGTGATACGTTGCCATACGGGATGGGAGAGGTCCTTTCCCACATAATGGACAACGGGGAAGATCGACCCATCACTTTCGCGGCGCGATCACTCTCTAGGGCACAGGGAAATGATGCCCAAATTGAGAAGGAGGCACTGAGTATCATTTTGGGACTGGAAAGTTGCACAAATTCTTGTATGCTTGGAAATTTGTCCTACTTACGGACTACAAATCACTCACAAGGAGTTTGGGTCCGTATTCGGGTATTCCATCAATGGCGGTCACGAGGTTGCAAAGGTGGGCCTTGATCTCATCAGCACATTTGTATGAGATCCAATATCGACAGTTGGATTAACATGCCAATGCAGACACGTTATCAAGACTGCCTTTGCCAGGGAACAGAGAAGATTCTGAGGAAGCAGTGAAGATAATGTATTTTTCACAAGAGAATAAAGTCCCGACTGCAGCTTCGAATGTTAAGCAAGCCACAAGGAAATATCCCATACTGAGTCGAGTGAGTCGTCCGGTAGGGAACAACTTATCACAAGAAGGACCCCGAGTTGAGGCCAGATTTGAACCGACAGTGGGAAATGTCGGTACAGGACAGCTGCTTGTTGTGAGGTATGAGGGTTGTTACCCCGACCGCATTGAGGAAGAAGGTGCTGGAGCAGCTGCATCAAGGGTACCCAGGGCTGGTACAGGTGAGGGAGGTGGCTAGAGTTATGTCTGGTGGCCAAACATTGGACCTAACATAGAAGACAAGCAGGAGCATGTGTAGCATGTGCCCAAATTCAGAAAGCACCACCAGCGTCGCCATTACATCCTTGGGTATGGCCAAAAGGACCATGGGAACGTGTCCATATCGATTTCACTGGGCCAGTGGAAAACTACATGTTTCTATTGGCTGTGGACACATCCTTTAAGTGACCGGATATGCATGAAAACAACTAGCACAGAGGCGACCCTGGACAGGCTTGATGACATATTTGCCAGGTTTGTGTACCCGGAGGAAGTGGTAAATAACTACAGGCCACATTGTGTTGCAGGAATTCGAAGAGTATATGGAACAGCACGGCATGCGGCATGTAGAGTCTGCACCGTATCACCCGGTGATGAATGGTCCAGCGGACTGGTTTGTGCAGTCAGTAAGTATTCCTTGGATGCGTCAAAGGGGGAAGGGTCGTTGAGGTGAAGAGTGAACCGATTTTTAAATATGTGTCGAAACACGCCACATGCAATGACAAAATGCCGGTGATGATGAGAGGCCAGTTACGGACAATGTTCAATTTATTCAGGCCGGCAGAGACCAAGTGAATGATGGACATCAGTCAGGGCAGGCAGATGGACCAGCGAACCAAACATGCAAAACTGAAAACCTTTCAAAAGGACAAAGTAGTCCTAGCGAGGAATTACCCAGGGAGTAAGTGGGTTCCAGCAGTAATACTAGCCAAGACTAGACCACTGTCCTACACTGTGGAGACACATGATGAGCTGTTGTGGTGTCGCCATATGGACCAATTACTGGTGGCACCATATCAAGGAGTGGAGACAGCAGCGGGAGAGACAGAGACGGTTCAGCCAGAACTAGCAGAGGTTCCCAAGGAAGGGAGCAGGGCATGCAGAGCTACACCTTGAGCTGATGAGCTGGAAACATCGGTAGTAGTGAATGATGATGTGTGTGTGGAAGAATCATCGGAGCCACGATCGCGGGAGAGGAACTGAAGGCCGGTCCCAGCCTCCAGGAAACAACCTCCATCGGCCTCTGGACCGATTGACCATGTCTATATAACGTCATCCACATTGTACAATATTTCTGTCTGTAATGTGTAAATAGTTAATTATTATTTCTGGATGGGGATTGCTATTTAGAAGGGAGAAGTGTTATGCATGCGGGGCATAGCCCCTTTTACATGACAGATGAGATGACCTGGGGTGTAGAGTGATGTGCCTGGGAATCTGCCCCTTCAGCGACTCAAGGGCTGGAATGTGAGAAGTGCAGCTCTTCAATAAACCCTATTGTTCCTGTGGCTTGCCTTTGGTGTGGCTTCTTTGGAGCTATCTCCCCAGTAGTCTCAGACTTAATGGAATGAAACTATTCAGAAGTTGTCTCTTCAATGGCTGTGTCTTCACAATCTGAGCATTAAGTGTCAGAGAATGGCCCCCTGCTTGATGAGTAGCACTCAGGTGAAACGTGCCTGGGTCAGATGTGCCCTGACATTCGTATCAGCCTGTTGTGAGCTTAGATCCCTGAGACAGCCCCAGCCACATCCCCGCACAACATGGGCAGGTCGCATAGGACAATTGCAGCATTGTACTGCAGGGATCAGCCAATTAGTCCAGGCACTGGAACAGCATCTTCAGATGGCCTGCTCAATAGTTGTCCTTGGTAGCAGCTGCATTATTTAAACGACTAATTGCTTGTCCTCCAACCAACAAACTTCCATCAGTCACACAAATTTGAGATCATTGTTGTCCATCTATTTGTTTTATTGTGTCTGTACTGAGCTGCACTTAGTTCCTCTGCATGTGGGCAGTGCAACAGCACAACTGAGTATAATATTGCTCAATGCTGCCAGACAATGCTGCCAGACATGGGCGGCATGGTAGCACAGTGGTTAGCACTGCTGCTTCACAGCTCCAGGGTCCCAGGTTTGATTCCCGGCTCGGGTCACTGTCTGTGTGGAGTTTGCACATTCTCCTCGTGTCTGCGTGGGTTTCCTCCCACAGTCCAAAGATGTGTGGGTTGGGTTGATTGGCCAGGTTAAAAATTGCCCCTTAGAGTCCTGGGATGCATAGGTTAGAGGGATTAGCGGGTAAATATGTGGGGGTAGGGCCTGGGTGGGATTGTGGTCGGTGCAGACTCGATGGGCCAAATGGCCTCCTTCTGCACTGTAGGGTTTCTATGATTTCTATGACATTCTCTGCCTTATCCAGATAATGGTGATATAGGCAATTTTTCTAATTGCCCCAAGATTATTATTTCTAATTACTATTTGTGTCGGCTTAAAGGGAACGTTTGATTTAATGTTTTCAGTTTCCTTTCTGCTTTGTTTTTTTGTTTCGGGGAGTTCCCTTCTTTTTGGGGGCTGCCCTTCTTACTTTGTCCCTGAATTTGTTTAATGTAATCAAAAAGAAACCCCAAAGGGAACATACCTACAATCAAAAGTATGTCAGTCTGGGCAAGTACTTTTAATGTGTTATTTAGCTAATTATTCTTACATAATTCTCCTCCCAATCAAATTGTAACCTTTGGGTGTAAACTTTCTTTAACAAGAAATGAATCATCAAGGTTTTAAACAATTAACTGCAGGAAGATCTCCCTTCTCGGCAAGAAATGATTTAGTTCATTAGGATCAGCTCTGAAGATGAAGTCTCTTTACGATTCACTTTCTTTTCTCTTTATGAAGATTGTTTCCTCTTTGCCTGTTTTTTCTCAAAGTGAAGATATGGGAATGTCTCCAAGTGACTTGAACTATGCACAGGTTTGCAATATTCAATCATGTGTGAATGTGTTGAGAGATTGGTGAGTTGTACATTTCTTAAAACAAGTTAAGAGAGGGGTTTTATGAAATATATTTGACCTGATCTTTTACTCTTTTGAATAGAAATATATTAAACAGTTCTACACCTTAGCGGATGGCTCTGAAGGTCTTTTAGAAAGTAAGGACTCTCTCTCAGGAAAGATTCGAGAAGTGAATCATTTCTATGGATTGAAGAAAACGGGGAAACTGAACCAGGAAACTATGGGAATAATGAAAATGCCTCGATGTGGATTTCCTGATGTTGCTCACTACAGTCTCTATCCAGGAAGACCGCGTTGGAGGAAACCATTTGTCACATACAGTAAAGAATTCTGGCAGCCGATCTCTTTCTATTTTCGATTTACAAACAAAAGCTACAATGGTAAAACCATGTTTTTCTTTCCGCAAGGGTAGAGAACTATGTGCCTCAACTAAGCTATACGAAGATGGAAAATGCTGTGAGTGTTTAGCAATAAGCAATCCCACTAAATTTTGTCAGAACCCATAATATTGAAGCTAATATCATGATTTCATTTGAACCACGTGGCACGTTAACTGTTCTTAAACTTGTTGCTTATTTGCAGGGAGGTAACTTATCTTCTAATATTTTATTCATTTTTGTTAAATCTGTGCCATCGCTAAGACCACTGCCAATTTCACCTCTTTAACATTGGCTGAATTTACCCCCATCTCAGCTCATCTGCGGCTGAAACCCTTGTTCATGCTTTTGTTACCCCTGGGCTCAACTATTGCAACACACTGCTGGCTGGTCTTCCACATTCTACCCTCTGTAAACCTGAGATCATCTAAAACTCTGCTGCCCATGTTTTAACTCAAGCAAACCCCATTTCCCTATCACCCCTCTGCTCACTGACCTGCATTGGCTTCCTGTTAACCAATGCTTGATTTTAAAACTCTCATCTTGGTTTTGAACTTCCTCCATGACCTCGCCCTTCCTGTCTCTGTAATCTCCTCCTAACTCCACAACCCTCTCAGATATGTGCATTTGTCTAATTTTGGCCTCTTGAGCACCCCTCCACTTTTATTTTCTCCACTATCAGTGGTCATGTCTTCAATTGCCAAGACTCAAAGCTCTGGAATTCCTTTCCTACACTTGTCTACCTCACTCTTTCATTTTCCTCCTTTTGGATTCTCCGTAAAACCCACCTCTTTGACCAAGCTTTTTGTCATATAACCTAATATACCTTCATGTGGCTCGGTGCGATTCATTGTTTCCTGCCAGTAATGTGAAGCAGCTTGGGACATTAACTTAAAGATGCAATCTAAAATTACTTTCTTGTTGCTTAGAGTGTCAGCTGTGTCCCAATAGGCAGCATCCTTTTTTAGATTTTAAAGTTTATTTATTAGTCACTTACATTAGTAGGCTTATATTAACACTGTAATGAAGTTACTGTAAAAATCCCCGACTCGCCACACTCCAATACCTGTTCGGGTACACTGAGGGAGAATTTAGCATGGCCAATGTACCTAACCAGCACATCTTTCGGACTGTGGGGGGAAGCTGGAGCACCCAGAGGAAACCCACAGAGACACGGGGAGAACATGCAGGCTCCGCACAGATAGTGACCCAAGCTGGGAATCGAACTCAGGTCCCTGGCGCTGTGAAGCAGCCGCTAACCACTGTGCCACCATGCTGCCTTGCTTCTGCATTGCAATTGGATTCTGGGTTCAAGTCCCGTTCCAGACCTTGAGTACAAAAATCAAAACTGACTGTCCAGTTCAGTGCTGAGTGAGTGCTGCACTGTCAGAGGTACCGTTGTTCAGCTGCGACATTAAACTGAGGACCATCCACCTGCATTGGTGGATGTTAAAGATACTGTAGCACTATTTTGAAGAGGAGAAAGGTGTTATCCATGGTGTCTTTTTTTTAATGTTCTTTAATGAAATATGGGCGTTACTGGCAAGGCCAGTATTTATTGCCCATCCCTCATTGCCCTTCAGAAGGTGGTGGGTGGGCTGCCTTCTTGAACCGTTGTAGTCTATAAGGTGTAGATACACCCACAGTGCTGTTTGGGAGGGAGTTCCAGGATTTTGACCCAGTGAAGGAATGGCAATGTAATTCCAAGTCAGGGTGGTGTGTGATCAATATGGTATTGATTTGTCCAATATTTATCACTCAATTGACATCACAAAAACAGATTAACTGGTCATTACTGCATTGCTATTTGCACATATACATGTCCTACATTACAACCGTGACAAGCCTTCAGAAAGTATTCAAAAATATAAATGCAAGTCTTTTTTTCTTGTTTAGTAGAACATGCAAGGTTATGGACTAAATCTATTTGAAATATAGTTTTGTCAATGTTTTGACAAAGGGTCATCTGGACTTGAAAGTTCAACTCTTTTCTCTCCTTACAGATGCTGCCAGACCTGCTGAGATTTTCCAGTGTTTTCTCTTTTAGTTTCAGATTCCAGCATCTGCAGTAATTTGCTTTTAAACAGTAATTAGAGTTGCAGTAGGTAGTCCCTTCATCCACAATCAGTCAAACCTATCTAAACATTCAACCACATGAGGTGTTCAGTGCCAATCAACTTCTTGTGATCTCTTCCATTGGTGTGAAAACCATTCGGGCTGATTTTCAGCATGCACTCGCCATCAGAGAGAGTGGCAACACGGCTGCAAAATACGATGGGAATCAGGAAACGCCTTTCTTACCGGCGAGATTACATTTCCTGCCCCTCGCCTCATCGGTGACATCATGAGGTTCATATCCACAAAGGACAAGAACCTAACTTTAATATCTTTGCATACATTTTAATGTCATTACACAGCCACATGATCTGCCACATCCTGTCCTTTCGTCTGCCTTTCTATTCTTCTATTCTTCCTTGGTGCTTCTTGAGATATTGGAATATCTCAGGTTGTTTTGTATAGTGTCTCTCTATGTTGGCCTCTTAAAAGTTGTCACACGGGGATACCCGAGCGCTGCAATTCTTCCGATCGACAATCAGTATCTTCAATCAGTCCATTTTATTGCACGTGAGTCATATGACCATTCGATTCTGAGATTACTAATAAAATAAAGAACCAATTCCATGCCATGTATGAAATAATGGAACAATACCATACGTCCAGACAAAAGAAAGCCTTTTTCTACAGAATGGAACATATCTTGGACAATTTATCAAGATTTCAATCTTGCCCACATATAAATTTACTGTCGCGGTGTCCATATCGTGCAATGTGCAGAATATATTAATGAGAATTGGTGCATTTACCTGAAGCAATGCTATCATCTGCACAGAATGGGATATTTTCCTGTCAAATTAACAATAATGCATGATGCTATTTAGATAAAATTTATACTATTTGGTTTGCTTAATAGTCTTGTTGGGATCACCTATAGGATGTTAACACTTAATTTTATAATTGCTACTATTAATGTTAATGGCTTATGCTGCATACATGTCAGATAATATTTGTAAACAAGGGCAAACTATCATCTCACTCAGATTTTTTTCTGGGATTGTTTAATGAGTTGATTGGTGAATCTTGAAAGGGGAAAAATATGATGTATGATTGAGTGAGAGGGTTAAAATGGGAAGTGGGGAGTAAGAGGCCCAGAAACAGGAGAAACACCAGGGCCTGTGCTTTCTCTCCCTAGCCCTGATTATCGAGTATCTGAACCTTGAGAAAGTGGAATCACTTTTGATAGATAAAGTTGCCATTCGGCCAATAGGGAGAATACATGGCATTAAGGGTGCAGCTTGTTGTGATATCACTAAATATGCTAAAAGGTAAGTGAAGACGGGAATGGGCTAATGAACTTTGTCACACTTAAGCATTAAGACCCGAACTCTGTGATTTTGTTGGAAACACTGCAGAGTTCATGTTTTCGTCAGAGTTCGGTGTTTTTCATGTCTGTACCAGATAAGAGGAACAGCTATTCTTGCTGTCTCCACTTATTATTCAGGAACGCGGTTAACCCAGCTCGAAATCAGCTAAACAGTCTCCATTTTCATGTACCTTTGTTTAACATGATGGAGTTGACATGTATGCCTTCTGTGATCATATAACCATAGATTCATATATATATTCATCATATGTTATTCATCTTATACTGATATAAAGTATTATACAAACTTGTATGTATATCAGTTAACTTGTTTGTGCAAAACCTGTGATGTTGTTTCAAGGCTATAAATGACGAACGATCGTGGCCTTAGAGATTGAACAAACTACGCAGAGGAAGATACTGCTGATGCAACAAGAATCTCACCATGAACATGACATCTTAGAGAATTGCAATGTAATGAGGGTGGGGCCCGGGACATATATAAACTCTGTTCTTACTTGTCTTCGATGAGAAGGCTGGGGGTCCACTGTTAGGAACCTCACTTCTCCCACAATTGTGAAAATAAACCTGCACTTTGATCCATTAATAGTGTCAGGGTTTTCTTTACCTACAACAATTGGGGGCTCGTCCGGGATAATCTGTTTACGGCCCGGTTGGATGGCCACGACCGGGAAACCGGAATAGATTATCGAACTTTAAATAGAGTGGGTCAAAATGCAGTGCGTAATCATCTGTGATAAGAGTGTGTGATGTTCAGACGTGAGTGAGATAGAGACTATCTGCGTGATCGCCGGAGTTTGAAGGAAAAGCCTTCATGTGTAAGAGTTAGAAGGAAAAGCCTTCTGAGGAGAAGCCGGCTTAAATAAATATATAGTATAAGCGGTGGTACGGAGGGATCTGATCACCCCTTACAGGTATCACCGGACTCCGATAAGAGCGACCTAGGAGGGGGAGAGCGAGAAAGGAGAATAAGTCACTCCAGGTGGTGAGTATAAACTTATCAGTGTTATGGCGGAACAAAGACAGTAGGGACCCCCGGGATCCCTGATAAATGAATTTATGATTAAGAGGGACAGACTCATAAAACAGATGATAAAAGGGGGGTGGGATTTAGACCATCTGCTAGACCAACAATGAAAATGGTTGGAAAAGGAAAAGAAAAACAAAACTAAGAAAATTGGAGTTCTCTTAGTTCATCAATTGGCCGGATTAATTGAACAGGTTTCAGTCTCGGGTAAGAAATGGGCTGATGTCAAAGAAAAAATTAAAATGTTAAACAACAAAGGGGTGAAAGAGCCTCCGAATTTGGGGAGCGACTCTTTAGAATATACCAAGAATGTTGGGGAGTACCCGAAACTGCCCGAACAGATAGAGCCTTTTTACAAGCATTTAAAGATGGGCTGTCGCCAGCTCACCAAAAAATCCTTAAAATGGGAGTTCTCAAAACCCAGACTTATGATGAATTAGTGGAATGGGCATCTGGAATTAGAGATGGACCAGATGAGAAACCATACCTACAAATAAAACAGGAAAATGTTCGTGCAAACAGTGGAGGAGCTAAACCAAGGGGTGCGTGCCATAATTGTGGGAAACTGGGTCACTTATTCAGGCACTGTAGGGCTCCAAAGAGGGGTAGTGAAGTCTGCGAAATGGCAGATAATGAAGGACGAGGGGATCTGCAGGTCCTTTCATTGACGTGTACTTATCAAAGAAAAAAGCATTAATAAAGAGGATGCAAAAGGATGGCTCGGATACGTCTCAGATCTTAGAGTAGCAGAAAACGTGGATATATAAAGAAAAGAGAAACGAGGCAAAGAAGATAGGAGTATTGTTAATGCATCAGTTAGCTGAACTAATTGAGCAAGATAAAGAAAAGATTAGAGAGTTCGAATTCCGAATCAGAGAATTGGAGAAACGAAACCAAGTCTTCGAAGAAAAACAATGGAGAGGGGAAACTGTTCCTCTACCTCCTGATGAGTCCACACAGGGACCAACCGCTCCTCCAGAGGAGTGGGAAGTGCTAGAATACAACTCAGCACCAGTAACCCGGAGGGGAACTGGTGTGCGGCCAAAAGCAAAATTATAAACCCGTCACCCAGTGTAAAACAGAGATTCAGAGGTGAGATTCAGAGAGTATTAGGGAATGCTCCCACTTATTGGAGCAGAATTACCACAATAAAACAATTAAGAAGAGGGATCAGTGAATGTGAGAATCAAAGGAAAGATAAAGAGGTATCTGGCTTGCCAATGTTGTTCCAAAATCCCGATACGAATGAACAGGAGT